>NC_059276.1:9852775-9862775 GCF_017591435.1 Portunus trituberculatus
AGTAGTAGAAGTAGTAGTAGTAGTAGTAGTAGTAGTAGTAGTAGTGGTAGTAGTGGTGGTGGTAATAATAATAATAATAGTAGTAGTAGTAGTAATAGTATAAGTCTGTTCTATTACACCCATTAACTTCCGAAACTCACTTAAAACAGCTACATTAACTAAAACTTTGCCACTACAACTTCATTCACTGCCACCATTCATTCACCACTGATACTTTTTCACCCTACCATTCATTCACAACTGACCTAGAAACAGTCTGCTCTCTAGCCACCAATTTCCAAGGCCGCAGAGATGACTAGCCAAGTTCTCAAGAGTGTTTCTCCAGCTGATAATCCATGAATATTGTTAATCTGCCACTAGAATCATAAAAACACTCTTGAAAACCCGTATCACTTTAACTAGAGGCTTTGAAAAGGAATGAAGCCAGGTTTTTAAGAGTGTTTCTCCTGCTTATAAGGTATAGCACATAAATATTGTTAATCTGCCACTAGAAGCTAAAAACACCTTTGAAAACTCGTGTCACTTCAACTAGGGCCTTTGGAAAATGGTGAAGTCAGGTTTTTAAGAGTGTTTCTCCTGCAAATAACCTATAACTATTGCTAATCTGTCACTAGAACTGTAAAAACACCCTTAAAAACCCGTATCACTTTAACTAAAGCCTTTGGAGATTAGTGAAACCAGGTTCTTAAAAGTGTTTCTCCTACAACTAACGTATAACTATTGCTAATCTGCCACTAGAGCCTTAAAAACTCCCTTGAAAACTCGTATCACTTTGACTAGAGGCTTTGGAAAATAGTGAAGTCAGGTTTTTAAGAGTGTTTCTCCTACAACGAACGTATAACTATTGCTAATCTGCCACTAGAACATAAAAAACTCCCTTGAAAACCCATGTCACTTTAACTAGAGCCTTTGGAGATTAGTAGAGCTGCAAGGCAAGTGTTTAAGAATACACTCCCAATAACCTATCAACTTCTCACGAGTCCTGCAATATTTCAGAACCGTAACTTTACCACGAGTCAAAACCAACAACAAATAAGGATAAGAAGCGAAGGACACGATGGAGGACACCCAAATCACCATAAACAGCGACCCAGCGAATCCTACGAAGCTGGGAGAGGAGTCCTGCGCATCCCTGAGGAGCATAGGAGGTCCACAAAGACGAAGAGGATCCCTGGCCAGCGTCACTCTTACGTTGGGCGCTGCTATGGTAATTCTAGTTGGTGCTATTGGCTTCCTCTCCCTCGTCTTCGCTGCGTCACGAGTACCCAGCCAGTCACAGAGGGAGAAGGTCGTGACGTCACAGGAGAAGGGCCAATCGGAAACGCTGCATATTGAGAAGCGAGAGGTGAGTAGAGAGAGAGAGAGAGAGAGAGAGAGAGAGAGAGAGAGAGAGAGAGAGAGAAAAAAGTGGAAGGAAAAAGGAAAATGACGAAAACAAAAGGAAAATCAGAGAGAGAGAGAGAGAGAGAGAGAGAGAGAGAGAGAGAGAGAGAGAGAGAGAGAGAGTCCTGCTTTCTCTTCTACTTTCTTCTCTTCCCACTGTTCCTTTGTTTACCTTTTCTCTTCTTCCCTGCTTCCGTTTTATCATGTTTTTTCGCTTCTATTGTATCTAATTTTCTTTTCTCTCTGTTTCCTCTTCTATTTTCTTCTCTTCTCCTAATTTGCTTTTCCTTTCTCTTTTATTCCTAATAATTTCTCATAAACTTCTAACATATCTCTACTTTTCTTTCATTTCTCATTTCTCATGTTTATTTTCATTTCAACTTTATTTTCTCTCTTTTTCCTCTTCTTTATCTCCTAATTTGCTTTTTCCTTTCTCTTTTATTCCTAACTCCATTTCTCATAAACTTCTAACATATCTTCACTTTTCTCTCGCATTTCCCCTTCATCACGTTCATTTTTCATTCAAACATTCATTCCTTCTGTATTTCCCAGCTTTAACACGCATTCACACCCTCCCTCTCCTTCCCTCTCTCTCTCTGTGCCTCCTTCGTCTCCTTGCCCCCTTATTCCCTTCCTTCTCTTATCAGTCACACCTGGTACTCGTTTCATTAACCTGTGCTCTCTCTGCCTCACACTGAAAGAAACTGTAACCTTCTATTCTACGTTGAGAAAAGAAGGAAGGGGAACTGCTGTGTAAATAAATAGTGTGTTGATTTGATATACTTTCCCCACCTCGGCTCTTGAACACACAGACTCGCACACATCCACATACACACACACACACACACACACACACACACACACACACACACACAGTTAGCGATGCGTGTCAGTTTAATTGCAAGAGAGAGAGAGAGAGAGAGAGAGAGAGAGAGAGAGAGAGAGAGAGAGAGAGAGAGAGAGAGAGAGAGAGAGAGAGAGAGAGAGAGAGAGAGAGAGAGAGAGATTTTTTCCCCTCGTCTCTTGTTGCAAACTGAATCTTTGTCTATATTTACTATATTTCAAGATTTTTAGTCTCTCTCTCTCTCTCTCTCTCTCTCTCTCTCTCTCTCTCTCTCTCCGCCTATATTATTCTCTATGTTTGCTTTTCTGATGAATACTGTTACTGCTTTGTCTGACTGTCTGTCTGTCTGTCTATCTGTCTGTCTGTCTGTCTGTCTGTTTGTCTGTCTGTGTGTCTGTCTGTCTGTCTATGTACGCGTGGATCTATTTCCCTTCGACTATTTCCTGTTCTCTTGTTTCTTTTCTATTCTTTTTCCTATATTCTCCTTTTTCTTCTTTTCTATTCACATAAATTTTTCCTCTATCCATCTGTTTCCCTCTTCCTTTCTTCCTTTCTTTCTGTTACTCATCTTTCGTTTATTGTTATCTCTTAGGCTCGTATTCTAAAACAATTCTCTGCTTCACCTTCACGATTTCAGAAGGCGTTATTTAAATTGACACGAGTTTTTAAGGTGTTTTTACGGTTCTAGAGGCAGAGTGACAAGATTTATACATTATCAACTAGAGAAACACTCTTGAAAATCACGCTTATCATCTCTGTGGTGAGAAAGAAGAGCATTTTTAGAGGTGTTTTATAGTTCTAGAGGCAAAGTGACAAGATTTCTACATTATTAACTGGAGAAACACTCTTGAAAACCCCGCTAATAATCTCTGTGGCCTTGATGAAAGAGTAAAGCATTTCTGAAGACGCATCTATCTCTCAGTCAATATATTTGTCTCCCTCCCCCTCTCTCTCTCCCTCTCTTGTTCCTGACGGAGGCCCCGGTGCAGCAGGGGAATGTCCTGAGGATCTCTGCCTGACGAAGGAGTGTGTTCATGTCGCCTCCAGCCTCCTCAAGTTTATGGATGAGACTGTGGACCCCTGTGACGACTTCTACAGGTGTGTGTGTGTGTGTGTGTGTGTGTGTGTGTGTGTGTGTGTGTGTGTCGTATTCTGAAACACTTCTACGTTTAATCATCACTACTTTCCAGAAGCTCTAGTTGAAGGTACACGGGTTTTTTTTTAACTCCTTCAGTACTGGAACGCATTATTGACTTGAGTTTTGGGTGCCACTAGACGATTTCATTTGCATTATGGAGACTCTATGGGGGGCAGAAGATTAATGGCCACAGTCTTCACTATTCTAATCCGCGACATGAATTTCAAAAGCTGTACAAAATCAGATAGACAGCAGAATGAATAGAGAAACGCGTTCTGGTACTGAAGGGATTAAGAATAATTTAACGGCTTTAGTGACAGATTAACAAGATTTCTCAATTACTAACAGGAGAAGCACTCTTGAAAACCCAGCTAGTCATCTTTGTAACCTTGAAAAAAGTCGTGTTGAGAGAGCAAAGCGTTTCAGAATACAAAACTGCAATGTGTACAGCCCAACACTAAACATACGTGATAAATTGATGAATATTCTGAGGTGATGAGGTGACCAGGTGTATAAGAGAGGTGTGCACAGGTGTGTGATGAGGCGGGTGTGGTGGTGATGGTGACAGGTACGCGTGTGGAGGATGGATAAGGGAGAATGAACATCAAGTGGTGAGAGAAAACTTCGGCTACAGTTTTGTCTTCAACGTTCTCTCAGACAGCATCGACACGACTCTTAAAGGTGAGTGCTTGCCTGTCTACGTTTTCTATAAACTCTTAACTCTTGAATGCATCTTAACCTCTTCAGCACTAGGACGCATCTTTTACCTTGAGATCTGTGTACGATTAGACCATTTTATTGACGTTAGGAAGGGTCTATGGAGAACAGAAGATTAATGGCCACAGTCTTCACTATTTTAATCCCTTCAGTACTGAGACACATCTTTTTCCATGAGATTTGTATACGATTAGACCATTTTATTGACATTAGAAAGGGTTTTTGGAGGTCAGAAGAATAATGGCCACAGTCTTCACTATTTCAATCACCCCACATGAGTTTCTGAAGCTATGTAAAATCACCAAATAGTAAGTAGAATGAATATGGAAACGCGTCATGGTACTGAAGAGGTTAGCTCCTTCAATACCATGTCGCGTTTTCATATACATTCATTCACTATCTAGCGACTTAACACAACTTCAGAAACTCATGTGGGGGATTAAAATAGTGAAGACTCTGGGCATTAATCTTTTGACCTCCATAGACTCTTCCTAATGCAAATAAAATCGTCTAATCACACCCAAAAATCATGGTAAAAATGCGTCTCAGTACTGAAGGGGCTAAAAAATACACATATACATATACACTGAAATATAAAACTAAAGTGGGACAAATATGTTTTTATTTGTCAAACACACATATATAATTCTTAAATCTATATCTCAAGTCCCTAGTGAGGTTCGAACAGTGGTCTCTAACTCTTAAACATCCCATGACTGTCACTATCCACTGCGCCACGAGGAACATTCACAAACATCACTGACATATCAAAACCTGCTGGATATGCCATTTTACGAAAGCATTGAAGATCGTGTAGTAACAGCATTTACGTGTCCACAGAGCTGCTAAGAACGGGCGGGAACGTGCCAGAGGAGCTTTTACAGACAAAACCTTACGAGGATCTGTTTCTTTTCCACGAGAGATGCAGAGAAGTGGAGGGAAGCACGCAGGATATGTCGCCAGGTGTGTGTGTGTGTGTGTGTGTGTACCTAGTTGTATTCACCTAGTTGTAGTTTTACAGGGCCTGGGCTTTACGTTCGTGTGGCCCTGTCTCCATATCTACACTTATCCAATTTTTCTTTAAAGATATGCTTACTCGTTGCTGACACCACTCCCTCATTCAAACTGTTCCAAGTCTCAATACATCTTTGCGGGAAACTATATTTTTTAACATCTCTCAGACATCTTCCCTTCCTCAGCTTTTTACATATGCGATCTTGTGCTTCTAATGTCATATTCTTCTCTCAGAATCAATGTGTGTGTGTGTGTGTGTGTGTAATTCACTGTTTGATCTGCTGCAGTCTCTGACGAGACAGCCAGACGTTACCCTACGGAACGAGCTCAGAGCTCATTATTTCCGATCTTCGGATAGGCCTGAGACCAGGCACACACCACACACCGGGACAACAAGGTCACAACTCCTCGATTTACATCCCGTACCTACTCACTGCTAGGTGAACAGGGGCTACACATGAAAGGAGACACACCCAAATATCTCCACCCGGCCGGGGAATCGAACCCCGGTCCTCTGTGTGTGTGTGTGCTCTAACCACTGAGCTACCGGGCCGTGTGTGTGTGTGTGTGTGTGTGTGTGTGTTTACTAGGTTACGTTTGTCTTGTAGCATGAAGGCCTTTTTTCCCTCCTTCTCTCTCTTTGAAAATGATCATAACAAAACATTAATGAGTTTATAAGCCGTATGCAGAAACGCTTTGCTCTCTCACCACGACCATTTTCCAAGGCCACAGGGATCACTGGCGGTTTTTTTCAAGAGTGTTTCTCTAGTTAATAGTATAGAAATCTTGTCACTCTGCCTCTAGAACCGTAAAAAACACCTTAGAAATCTCGCGTAAATTTAAATGAAGCTTTTTGGAATAGTGGAGATGAAGCTCTGAAGTGTTTGAGAATACGAGCCTTTCTGTTCAGCGTCTTTACGAATACTGAGACACCAAGCCACTTAAGGTCATATACAGAAACGCCTTGCTCTCACCACGACAATTTTTCAAGTCACTAGAGACGACTAGCAGGGTTTTCAAGGCAGTTTCTCCTTCTGATCAACTAGAAATCTTGCCACTCCATGACCAGAACCATGAAAGCATGAATATCTCTCTCACCACGACAATCTTTTCAAGTCACCAGGGACTAGCAGTGTTTTCAAGACAACTTCTCCTTATGATCAACTAGAAATCTTGCCACTCCATCACCAGAACCATGAAAATACCCTTAAAAACATGAGTATCTTCAACTAGAGCCCTTGAAAAAAATTGTTGTCGTGAGAAAGCAAAGCGTTTTTAAATACTGGTCTTACAACGTGTCTTACAACTCTCCCTCCCACACAGCACACGACGCCTTACGAACACTGGACAAGTTTCAAGTCGGCAAGCCCTTTGACTCCTCCAAGTGGGATCTGACTAGCGCCCTCCTGCAACTCCTTCAGATTAACGGCGCCCCAGTTTTTGATATCGTTGTGGATTCTGATGTGAAGGAAGTAGGGAAGTTTTCAATAGTGATCACCTCCCCACGTAACTTCGGCCTCATCTCCCGCCTCGTCAGACACCCGCTTCAACGCAGGAGTAAAAAAAATCTCCATAAGGTAAGGCTGTGTGTGTGTGTGTGTGTGTGTGTGTGTGTGTGTGTGTGTGTGTGTGTGTGTGTGTGTGTGTGTGTGTGTGTGTGTGTGTGTGTGGTTTAGCTCTCCTTCTATTACAGTTACGTTTATTTTGCTTCACTTGGCGAGGGTAAAGTTTAATCCATTCAGTTCTAAGACACATTTTTTACCTTGAGATTTGTGTTTGATTGGACCATTTTATTTGACATTATGAAGGGTCTATGGAGGTCAGAAGATTAATGGCTAGAGTCTTCACCATTCTAATCCCCACATAAGTTTCTGAAGCTGTATAAAATCACCAAATAACGCGAATGAATACGGAAACACCTGGTACTGAAGAGAATAATGCTTTACTAAGATTAATAGCTAGAGTCTTCACCATTCTAATCCTCGCATAAGTTTCTGAAGCTGTATAAAATCACCAAATAGTAAGAATGAATATGGGAACACCTGGTACCGAAGAGAATAATGGTTTACTTCAAGTTCGTGAGGGAGAGAGGGCGACGAATGCTCTTTGGTAATAAGGACGAGGCGGCGGCGGTGCGGGAGGCATTGGCTAAGCATGGACCAGTGTTAAGAGCTGGCAGAGACACACACACTCGCCACGCCCTTCAAAGAGACGCTGTGGGCAATCTTGTGTCTGTTGGAGACCTGAAGGAGGAGGAGGACACCACTACAACCACATTTGAATCCTCCTCCACCTCCTCCTCCACCTCCTCCACTTCCACCACCACCACCATTCCACTTACTACAACCTCCCAAGCAACTACCACTGCTACTACAACGGGTCTGCCCTCCACTACCTCCACCACCACCACTACCACTACCACCACCACCATCACTACCAACACCACAACAAAAGAGGAAGAAAAAGGAGAAGAGGAAGGGGAACCATGTAAGTAAAGATAGATAGATGGATAAATAGATGGATAGATAGACACACACACACACACACACACACACACACACACACACACACACACACACACAATTCACATCCTTTTCTTTTTATCATTTTTTTTTCTCGTCTCTCATAGAAAGTCACGAGGAAAAGTAGAGTTTTTTGGGACATAGAAAAGAGAGAGAAAAAAATAAAAAGGACATTATATTTCATCTTAGGACATGTTGGTATTCATATTATAATTCCTGCCTTTTATTGTGGTTTGTGATAAGACCTCGCCCTCTCCCTCTCTCTCTCTCTCTCTCTCTCAGTCTGGATGTCCGTGGCTTCCGTCAGTAGGAGAATTGTCTATCGATTATTTAAGGTAAGACTGATTAAATAAATGAGACAGTGACTAATTGTTTGACTTGCTGATAAAGAAATGAAACTAAATGACTGACTGATTGATAAAACGTTGACTGATTAGATAGTTAAATGAAGGAGTGAGTGATTGTCTGACTAAAATAATGACTAGGTAATCAAATAGACTGCTTGACTGACTGACTGACTGACTGACTGACTGACTGACTGACTGTAGATTAGCTATTTAAATAAAGGTGAGAATGACTGACTGACTAAAATAAAGACTAGCTAATTGAATAACCTGACTGCCTGACTGACTGACTGACTGACTGACTGACTGTAGATTAGCTATTTAAATAAAGGTGAGAATGACTGACTGACTAAAATAAAGACTAGCTAATTGAATAAACTGACTGCCTGCCTGACTGACTGACTGACTGACTGTAGATTAGCTATTTGAATAAAGTATTGAATGATTGACTGACTAAAATAATTACTAGGTAATCAAATGGACTGACTGACTGAGTGACTGATTGTTGAAATGATCTAACCCTTCCTCCTCTTTCTCCTCTTCCTCCTCCTCCTCCTCCTGCTCCTCCTCCTCCTCCTCCTCCTCCTCCTCCTCCTTCCTCCTCCCACAGGATGATATGGAAGAGAAACGGCTGGAGTCCCTTGCTTCCACCCTGCACGACGCCTTTCCAAACGCCAGTCTCCTCTCCTCCTCCTCCTCCTCCTCCTCCCCCTCCCCCTCCTCCTCCTCCTCCTCCTCCTCCTCTGATGGTGAAGTTCCTGATGATATTTACTCCGATGTTATTACGCATTTTCTTCCAATTCTACAGAAGGTAAGGTTAGAAAGGGTGGGGAGAGTCCTTCTACTGTTTTATCTTTGTTGTTGTTGTTGTTTTTGTTAATATGTTTCTTTATTTTCTAGTTTTCATTTTCTTTCTTTAATTTTTTTTCTATTTATTTTTCTTCTCTTATTAGTTTTCTCTAATGTTCCTTCTTCTTCTTCTTCTTCTTCTTCTTCTTCTTCTTCCCTTTTCTAATTATCTTTCATTCTCTTCCTCCTCTTCGTTATTTTTTTTTCCTCCTCCTCCTCCTTCTCCTCATTATTATCGCTATTTCATCTTCCCTCTCCTCTTCCTCCTCCTCCTTCTTCTTCTTCTCATTATCGCCTTCCATTTCCTCCACCTCCTCCTCCTCCTCCTCCTCCTCCTTTCTATCACTCCTCTTCCCTCTCTACTTATATTCTCCCATCCTGCCTTTCTTCCTCCTCCTCCTCCTCCTCCTCCTCCTCCTCCTCCTCCTCCTCTTCTTCTTCTTCTTCTTCTTCTTCTTCTTCTTCTTCTTCTTCTTCTTCTTCTTCTTCTTCTTCTTCCTCTTCTTCCTCTTCCTCCTTCTCCTCCTCCTCTTCCAGTTTCAACGTAATTAAGCAATTCCTGTTTAGTTTTCCTTTCATATCTCTCTCTCTCTCTCTCTCTCTCTCTCTCTCTCTCTCTCTATCTTTCTTTCTGTATGTCTGTCTCTGTCTGTCTGTCTTTCTGTCTGTCTATTTGTATTCCAGTCTGTCTGTCTGTCTGTCTGTCTGTCTGTCTGTCTGTCTGGTATTGAGCCCCAAAAATGCAATAATGTCAGTGTAATTTATCTATTTCTTTCTTTCTCTTCCTTCTATTGGCTTAGTTTTATTCTATTTTGCGGTTTCCTTTTCTCTAATTTCTTGTTTTTCTTTCAATAATCCTTTTTTTTTTCCTTTCTCTTCAATGTTTACTCTCCTTCACTTTTCTCTATTTCTCTTCCTTTCTTCCTTTCTTTCCTATCATTTCTTCTCTCTCTCTTCTTATTTTTCGTGCTTTAATCTTTTTTTCTTCCTTTCTCCTCTTCTTCCCTTGTCTCTCTTTCTCTTCTTCTTTCCTTTTTTCCTTATTTCTCCTTTTTTTCCTATCATTTATGTTCCCTTTCTTGTTATTTTCTTTTGATAATTTCTTTTTTTCTTCCTTTCTCCTCGATATTTCTCTCCTTCCCTTGTTTCTCTTTCTCTTCTCTCCTTTTCTTCTCACTTCTTTTCTTTC
>NC_059276.1:9867775-9875275 GCF_017591435.1 Portunus trituberculatus
ACACACGGAGAAATTTGAGATAGTAAAATTGATTGTAAAATTGTTGTGGCTTAATTAATGGGTATTCTCTCTCTCTCTCTCTCTCTCTCTCTCTCTCTCTCTCTCTCTCTCTCTCTCTCTCTCTCTCTCTCTCTCCACAGGCAGTGAAAAGCGTGTTTGGAGAAGTGATGTCCAATTTATATCTTCACCACATTGGCAACGATACACTAGAGAACATCAAAACCAAGGTAAGCTCTCCTCCTCCTCCTCCTCCTCCTCCTCCTCCTCCTCCTCCTCCTCCTCCTCCTCCTCCTCCTCCTCCTCCTCCTCCTCCTCCTGGTTATATACTCACACATAACTTCGATAACTCACTCATTCGATTGCTATTCTATTTCTCTTTCACTCCCTCCCATTCCTTCCCTCTTCTCTCTTCTCTGTCTCTCTCTCACAGGCGTCATCTCTAATGGATATTCTGCGGGAGGAGGTGGAAGAGAGCGTGTCCGGGTCGGCGTGGCTGGGACAGGAGGACAAGGAGAAGGTGCTGGAAAGGCTACATTCGATGAAACTCAAGGTGGGGGCGAGAGAGAAGCATTGGGATATAGAATTCGTCAACAAGTCACACGCTGAGGTAAGAGGGAGTAAGTGTGTGTGTGTGTGTGTGTGTGTGTGTGTGTGTGTGTGTGTGTGTGTGTGTGTGTGTGTGTGTGTGTGTGTGTGAGAGAGTGAGGACTAAAGTGGAAAATGAGATAAAGGGAGGGAGATAGGAAAAGATTAATGAGAGAGAGAGAGAGAGAGAGAGAGAGAGAGAGAGAGAGAGAGAGAGAGAGAGAGAGAGAGAGAGAGAAATCATGAACCTCCTCCTCCTCCTTTTAATCCTCCTTCTATTCCTCCTTCTCCTCCTCCTTCATATCCAATTTTTTTCCTTCCACCACTACCACCACCACAACCACCACCACCACCACCACCACCACCTCCTCCCGCAGCTGAGTTTCCCGCTCAACGGCTCCTTCCTTCACACTGTCCTGGAGCTGTACCGCGCCTTCAGATATCAGCTCTACCAACTCCACCACACGCCCATGGAGAGTGACGACTTCATGTGAGTGAGGAGGAGGAGGAGGAGGAGGAGGAGGAGATACGTTATAGAGGAGAAAAAATAGTAAAGAAGAGGAGAAGGTGGAGGAGGAGAATGGAGGGAGGAGAAGGAGGAAGGAGGAGGAGGAGGAGAGAATGCAAAGATACGTTATAAAGGAGAAAAATAATAGAGAAGAGGATTAAGAGGAAGAGAAGCAGGAGAAAGAGGAGGAAGAAGGAGGAAGAAGAAAAGGAGGAGGAGGCAAAGACACATTAAGGAGAAGGAGTAAGAGGAAGAGGAGATGAAGGAGGAGGAAGGGAACATAAAATAAAAAGTAGAAAAGTGAAGGAGGAAAAGAATAAAAGAGGAGATGGAGAAGGAGAAAGGAGATGACAAAGAATGCAATTTGGAAGAAGAGAAGGAAAAGGAAAAGGAAAACAAAAGAGACAAATCTGATGAAACGAAATACAAAGAGAGACATAATGAGACAAATTTAGACTGTTTTCATAATCTTTCGTCCTCCTGAGCTCAAATTTCCCTTTACTAATGAACAGGTGAGACAAGAACGAAAATAATTTAAACAGGTGTGAATTGAACTGGTACAAGATGACAAGTACAAAAAAATGACGTGACTCTCTCTCTCTCTCTCTCTCTCTCTCTCTCTCCTCAGTTGGTCGTTCACTGTGCAACCTTATATGGTGGATGCATTTTACGCGGTGGATATCAACAGTGTAGGTAAGCAACACCACTCAACACTACTCAACACCACTCAACACCACTCAACACCACACAACACCACACAACACCACCACACACCACAGAACACAACACCACACCACACACCTCACACCACAGACAACACCAAATCACCACCATATACCACACCACACAACACCACAACACCAAATCACTGTCCATTCACTTAAATATAGATGAAAAATTTGAACTGGATAAATTTTGAAACATATAAAGAAAATATATTTGAGCTAATGATTCCTTGTGTGTGTGTGTGTGTGTGTGTGTGTGTGTGTGTGTGTGTGTGTGTGTGTGTGTGTGTGTGTGCAGTGTTTCCAGAGGCGTTCTTCCATCCACCTTTCCACCGCCACAACGCTCCACATTACATCAATTTTGGTTCCACTGCCACATCAATTGCTCATGAGATCTTCCACGCCCTGGATTTCTTAGGTAAGGTACTCTCTCTCTCTCTCTCTCTCTCTCTCTCTCTCTCTCTCTCTCTCTTAATCTCCTATTTCCTTCATTCCACGCGTCGCTTCTTTCTCATTATTTCTTATGTGTTTCTTCCATCTCTCTCTCTCTCTCTCTCTCTCTCTCTCTCTCTCCCCCCTTATCATTTCCCTCATGTTTGTGTCTTTGTTCTTTAATCTCTCAATGCATTTCAAGTGATCTCTTTATCCCCTACTCTCTTTCTCTCTCTCTCTCTCTCTCTGGTAACCCATCCCAACCCAACCCACACTAACCTAACCTAACCCAACCCAACCCAACCTAACCTAACCTACTTTTCCCAGGCATTCAATTTGACGAGCGGGGGTTACTGACACGCCCCTTCAGCCAGGCCATGGTGGAGAGACTGAACATAACATCTGACTGCTACCACAACCTGCTTACCGAGAACTTCTTCGAGGTTCGCTACATGCATCACACACTCATTGCATTGGAGGTGAGCCTTGGGAAGTGTTGGGGTGTTGCCTGTGTGTGTAGTGAGATACTGGTGGTAGTGGCGGTGAAGATGGGAGATAGATAGGTTGATAAATGGAGCTAGAAAGTGGGAGAAGGATGGAAAGATGAATAATAGAGGAGGAATGGGGAGGTAGATAGACAGATTGAGAGATGGAGACAGAAAGTGAGAAAAAGAAAGGGATAGAAAGATGGAGAGAAGAGGAGGAATGGGGAGATAGATTAACAGATTGAGAGATAGAGACAGGAAGTGAGAAAGAGATAGAAAGATAAAAAAAAGAGAGAGAAGGGAATGAGGAGATAGACAGATCAATAGATGGAGACAGAAAGTGAGAGAGAAAGAAAGGGATAGAAGGATAAGGAGAGAAAAGATGGAGAAAAAGATATATAGTAGGAAAAGAAAGTGAGAAAAAAGGGAAAGAAAGACAAAAAGAGATAGAAACAGAGGAAGAGAGAAAAAAAAGACAGAAAGGCAAAAAAGAGACAGGTAGAAAGACAGAGAGAGAGAGAGAGAGAGAGAGAGAGAGAGAGAGAGAGAGAGAGAGAGAGAGAGAGAGAGAGAGAGAGAGAGAGAGAGAGAGAGAGAGAGAGAGAGAGAGAGAGAGTACATGAACCAAACCACCACCACCACCACCACCACCACCACCACCATTACCCTCAGATCGACGAAGTTATCACAAAAAACGAGAACATAGCCGACATCAGCGGTATTCATACAGCATTTAAATCGTACCGCCGGTGGGAGGAAGCGCAGGGGGTGGAGCCGCGCCTGCCCGCCCTCCCCCTTAACCCTCACCAGCTGTTCTTCGTGTCAGCCGCCCAGGTAAGTCACAGGTGTTATATAAGTGGTTCCAGGCGAGTCATTGGTGTTTCCAGGAGTTAGATGGTGTTTGAAAGTGTTTGAAGGTGATATATAAGTTTTTCCAGTTATTTTTAGGTGTTTGCAGGTGTTTACAAGTGTTTTCAGTAGTTTTTAGGTGTTTTGAAGGTGTTTTTATAGTTAATTACAGGTGTTTAGAGGTGTTTAAAAGTATTTTTGAAGGTGTTTAAGAGTGTTGCTAGGTGTTTACAAATGTCTACAGGTGTTTAGAGGTATTTGAAGGTGTTTAAGAGTGTTTCTGGGTGTTTACAAGTGCCTACAGGTGTTTAGAGGTGTTTAAAGGTGGTGTGAAGGTGTTTAGGGGTGTTTTTAGGTGTTTACAGGTCTTTTTCAGGTGTTTATATGTGTTTTCAGATATTTATAGATGGTTTCAGATGTTTTGCAGGTGTTTTTAGGTGTTTCGGAGGTGTTTACAGTGTTTACAGGTGTTTTGTAAGTGTCATATAGATTTTACAGATGTTCTCAGGTGTTTATATGTGTTCGCAAGTATTGTATTGGTATTTTCAGGTATTTTCAGGTGTTTGCAGGTGTTTACAGGTGTTATATTTAGTTTCCAGGTGTTTCCAGGTATTTACAGGTGAGTCAGGTGTTTTATAAGTCTTTACTGGTGTTTACAGGTGTTCACAGGTGTTCGAAATGTTTACCTGGTGTTTACTTCTCTCTAATTATTGTTTACGTGATATTTGATGTTATTTTTTGTTTATTTCAGTATTTTTGATATTTATTTATTTATTTATCTTTAGAAAGTTAGTGTTATTATAGTGTGTTTCATTGGTATGTTGTTTTTCTTATTGTTTTTTCTTTTATTTATTCTATTTTGTTGTTTTATTTATTTAATTTCATTGGTTTTATTTTTCTTAGATTTTTTTTCTATTGTCACGTTCCTTCATTTTTATCTTATTAGATATTCTCATTTTTTTATAATTTTCTTTATATTTTATTGATATGTTTTCTTATTTTTTGCGTAAATTCACGAACACAGTTTATAGTTAATTTTCTTTGTGTTTGTCTCTCTCTCTCTCTCTCTCTCTCTCTCTCTCTCTCTCTCTCTCTCTCTCTCTCTCTCTCTCTCTCTCTCTCTCTCTCTCTCTCTCTCTCTCTCTCTCTCTCTCTCTTTCTGTCTCAGCCTTACTGCAGCGTCAGCACAATGGTCGGCAACATTCTCCTCATGGAACTGGACGAACACCTGCCCAACAAGCTCAGGTAACGCTCATTACTTGTCACGCACACCTGCCCTCAGTCTTCCTAGGTGGTACTGTTCCCTTAGTCTTACTCGTACACTGTTCACATTGCTTTTTTTTTTTTTATATTTTTTAGTTGAAGCGTCACTAAGATCAGGACACTCTTGAGAACATCTAGAAACGCTCAGTAGTTTAGTTAAAGGTAAAAAAATGTCATGGTAAAACGTTTATTGCATGGTACTGAAACGTTTTTTTTTTTTATTTATTTATACCATGTGGGATTTTCACGGGAATATATGGGTTAAAGAGGATATATTTTGGGGTACCTCCTATCTGAAAGCCCCGAGTGAGGAAGCCCTACCTACACTCGGACCGTGAAAGTGCCACTAGAATCAGGACACTCTTGAGAACTTCTAGAAACGTTCAGTAGTTTAATTAAAGGTAAAAATTGCAGGCTACTAGAAACGTTTTTTTTTGTTGCTGTTTTTTTTAGTACCATGTGGGATTTTCACGGGAATTTATGGGCTAAAGGGGATACTTTTTGTGGTACCTCCTATCTCAAAGGCCCCCCGCTAGGAAACCGTTGCCCCGAGTGAGGAAGCCCAACCTACACTCGGACCGTGGACAGGATTCGAACTCGCGCTCTTGCAGACCCCTCGGACACCAAAGCATGCATGGTTCCACTGTACCACGGATGCTCACTACATTATTGCTCTTTAGTCATGGCAGTGTTGCATTGTGGTTCTGATAGATGGTGAAAAGACATACTTCGAGTCACAAATACTTGAAAACCCTCATTAATTTCAACTAGATCCTATTTATAGTTACATGTATATTCTTGTAATCTCTTTTAAACCTCAATTCTGCATGTAATCACTGTAATCTATTACTGTAATCTTTTAAATCCTTTGTATAATGTCTGTAATCCCTTTTCATGTCTGTAATTCCGCATTTTGCCTTTCGAATCTTTAATCTCATCCTTGTAATCCTTTATTTAACTTTGTAATCTCTTTTAAACCTTATTGCAATCTTTTAAATCCTTTGTATAATGTTTGTAATCCTTTTTCACCTTTGTAATTCCACGCTTTGTTTTTTCTAGTCTTACATCTAATCCCTGTAATCCTCTGTGTAATTTTATGATCTCTTTTAAGCCTTTATTAAGCTCTTCAAACCTTAATGAGCTCTTCTTTTCTCTTTTTCTTTTTAATGCATCGTTTTTAGTCCTTTCCGGTGCCTTTCCTACAAAAAACTCTCTTATTTACCAGGAGTTCTCTGTTCTATTGGCCAGGTAAGCTTATTGGGGTTTGTTCACTCTTCTCTTTTCCCCAGATAACTTTATTGATGCTTCTTTAATCTCTTATCTTCCTATGACTTTCTTTTAAGAGAGAGGTGTCGAGATATTTATCCCTGAATTTTGACTATCTCCTTTGAATCTTTTATGGAGACTACAGTCCAAGTGGGCCTTTTCTTTCCTAATATTAGTTTTTTTTTTTGCCCTTATATAAAAAAAAAAACTAACTTCACTGGTGCTTCTTCACTCTATTCTCTTTTCGTTAGGTAATTTCATTGGTGCTTCCTTCACCATATTCTCTTTTCGCCTGGTAATTTCAATGGTATTTCTGTATTTCTGTTCACCCTATTCTCTTTTCGCCAGGGAACTTAATCGTGCTTCTCTTCACCCTGTTCTCTTTTCGCAGGATTAACGGGATGATGAAGAACATGCCAGAGTTCTCCCAAGTGTTCAGCTGTCCTCCGACCTCCAAAATGTTCTCTGATCAAACCTGCCATCTGTTCTAACCCATACCAGTAATTTCTCCAGCCCACACCTGCCCATACATTTGTTTTCTGTTATGTAAGAGGGGAAACCTGGCCAAGAGCAACGTGAATCGAAAAAAAAAGGCTCACTTAGCTGCCAGTCCCCTTGCAGGTCCGAGAGGGTTAACCAAAATAAAGGGATAAATGTTTTGAAATCTCCCTCTTAAATGAAGTCAAGTTATAGGAAGCTGGAAATACAGAAGCCGGTAGGGAGTTCCAGAGTCCACCAGAGGAAAGTATCTTAATAAGCCACTCACACTTACATTTCCTAAGCCATTCTACACCTGCCACTTTTCTTTTTCTAAGCCACACCTGTTGATAAGTAAAGACACACCACACCTGTCACGCTTCTTGGACTAAAATACACCTGTTAACCCATTCAGTACCATGGCGCGTTTCCTTCATTCTATTTACTATTTGATGATTTTATACAGCTTCAGATACTTATGTGGGGATTGAAATAGTGAAGACTCTGGCCATTAGTCTTCTGACCTCCATAGACCCTTCCTAATGTCAATAAAATCGTCCAATCACACCCAAACCCATGGTGCAAAATGAGTTCCAGGGGTAAATGTGTTCTGAGCCACCCACACCTGTCCCTGTGTTCTGTACTTCTGTCCACACACCTGCCCTTGCCTCACACACCTGTAGGTCAGTGAGGTGAAAGGCAAAGAATGTAAAAAAGAGCAGAGTTGAATTTGTTGTTAGTTTAAGTTGATTTGTTTTATTTTATTGTTATTTTTTTTGTTAATGAACGATAACCTGTATTTATTTAGACCGAGACGCAGGTCAGTGTTGAACGAATAAATTATTTTAATCCTAGTAAATATTCCTCTTTACCTTACGACTTTACTTAAGAAGAGAGAGAGAGAGAGAGA
>NC_059276.1:9880275-9885275 GCF_017591435.1 Portunus trituberculatus
AGCGATCCCCCTGCCGTGCCTGCCTGTCTCCCTCCCCTGTAGCAGCAGCAGCAGCTCGCTCCTCCTCCGCCAGCACACGGAGCCGCGGCCCAGCCCCACCATGAGCCCCGTGTGAGCGGCGCCGCCAGCCAGGAGCTGCCTCGCCCTCCCAGGCTGCAGGAAGCAGCCCTCACTGGAATTACTATCACTTGTACGGCCTCCGACAACCTCTCCGTCGGCGGTTCGATCGCATGGGAGAGCTCGCGCCGCCCCCGAGCCTGACATAGTGGCCGCGGCAGTGGTGGTGATCGCGCGCAGCCCGCCAGTGACCGCCAGGACAGTGACCGCGGGGGATGGCCGCACCCGACTTACCTCACAGGTAAGTACCTTCACCTCTCCCTCCCGCTCCCTCCTCCCCACAGCCGCCGTGCCCAGGGCGTGTGTCAGGGGCGTGTGCCGGGGCGGCATACTCTGGAGATACCGACACCGTCGCCGCCCACGCCTGCCCCACCCGCTCCTCCCAATCCTGCTGTGACGTGACCCGCCGGCCAGGCTCCACTACCCTGCTGCTCCTCCTCCTCCTGCTGCTGCTGCTGCTGTTGTGTGTCCCGCCCTGCACACCCGTCAGCCTTCTCAGCAGCAAGCCGCGGCTGTGTCCTGCTGTCACCACAAGGAAGGCGTGAACTCCTGTTGGTGTTGGTGGTGGTGGTGGTGGTGGTGGTGCGGCCAGTGCGTCTGAGTGACATTTGGCGAGTTTCCCGCTGCGTGGCGGCAGTCAGCGCGCTGCGGCGGGTGAGCCTGGCGAAGGAGGCGCAGAGGGCCAGGCAGAGGCAGGGGCGTGGTGGTGCAGCTTGGCGGTGTGGCGGTGTGGTGGTGTGGTGCCTGAGTGACAGTGGCAGTGAGTGGTGAGGCGCCGCCGGACTGACGGTGACAGTGGCGTGACAAACCCTCGGCGGGCACCAGCTGTTCCCTGCAGGAGGTGGCGGCGGCGGCGGAGGAGGCGGCGGAGGCATGGCGTGGGTGTGTAAGAGTTTCTGTTGTGATCGTGTTTATTGATTGTGCAAAGGTAAAGGCGTCTCCATGCATCAGCCCGCCCTGCTGGTGGTGGTGGTGGTGGTGGTGGTGGTGGTGGTGGTGGCGGTGGTGGTGGAGGTGGTGGTGCTTCCTATGGACCAGTGTAACAGTGTGTATCCACCACTGTGAGGGCACTGCCTGACACTTGCCACTGGCACAGGCACTCCCCACGCAGCAGTGCCAGGCCGTGAAGGGACTGTGGTGATAGTGACGGTGCCTGATGATGACAATGATGATGATAAGGATGACACCTGTAACAGACTGCCACGTATGTCCTTAATGGTGGTGACGGCGATAAAGGAAATTAATAGGGTGGTGGTGGTGGTGGTGGTGGTGGTGGTGGTGGTAGTGGTGACGGTGGTGGTGGTGGTGGTGGTGGTGGTGGGTAATGACGTCACAAGCACCAGCTGGTCTGCCGTCACTGTCTAATTTCCCCTGATCTAACTAGAAAAGAATCAATAAGGAGCAAGAGAGAGAGAGAGAGAGAGAGAGAGAGAGAGAGAGAGAGAGAGAGAGAGAGAGAGAGAGAGAGAGAGAGAGACCTTACAATCATTTCACCCACTGCAAATCCAACAGTCACTCAGATGCCCAAATGGAGTCAGATTTCGCAAACTTTCCTCTTCGCTCGCCGGGGAAACGTAAACACGAGGAGGAGAAAATGAGGCAAAGAAAATACGGACTTTAAAATAAATACCCAGAGAAAGAGAGAGACAGAGATGGGAGAGAATTAGAGAGACAGAGAGAGGAGGAAAGAATAAGAGAGACAGAGAGAGAGAGAGAATGAGAGACAGAGAATAGGAGAGAATGAGAGAGACAGAGAGAGGATAAGAGAATGCGAGAGACAGAGAATAGGAGAGAATAAGAGAGACAGAGAGAGGAAAGAATGAGAGAGAAAGAAAGAGGAGAAGAGAATGAGAGAGACAGAGAGAGGAGAGAATGAGAGACAGAGAGAGGAGAGAACGAGAAAGACAGAGAGGAGGAGAGAAAGAGAGAGAGAGGGGAGAGATAGAGAGAGACAGAGAGAGGAGAGATAGTGAGATACAGAGACAGGAGAGATAGACAGAGACAAAAGAGAAGAGATAGAGAAAGACAGAGAGGAGGAGAGAATGAGAAAGACAGAGAGAGGGAGAGAATGAGAGAGATAGAGAGAATAAGAGAGACAGAGAGAATAGGAGAGATAGAGAGAGAGAGAAAGACAGAGACAGAGGAGGAGAGAATGAGAGAGACAGAGAGAGGAGAAATGAGGCAAAAAAAAACACGGACTAAAAAAATGAATACCCAGAGAGAGAGAGAGAGAGAGAGAGAGAGAGAGAGAGAGAGAGAGAGAGCTTTCCAGACGCGTCACCACCTCTCTGGGCTTCACTATAGCAACTCTAATGCGAAAACTTCATAACTTTACCTTACTTGAATAATGTATGTGGACTTTCCTTGCGTTTCTGCCGAGAGGAAAAAAGAAGAAGAAGAGGAAGATGAAGAAAATATAAAAAAAAGGCAGAAAAATTAATCTTAACTCTCCATTGGCTACGAAAAAAAAAAAATCCATTAAAAGAAGAGGTTTTTAAGAGTTTTAAAGACAAATACACGTAAATCACTGTCTTGGTTTTGGTAACTGCCTTTTCTAGAGAGAGAGAGAGAGAGAGAGAGAGAGAGAGAGAGAGAGAGAGAGAGAGAGAGAGAGAGAGAGAGAGAGAGAGAGAGAGAGAGAGAGAGAGAGAGAGTTTTCCTTTCCTTTGATGAAGAGGGGAGTGCTTGGTCAAAGGGAAGAGGAAGAGGAGGAGGAGGAGGAGGAGGAGGAGGAGGAGGAGGAGGAGGAGGAGGAGGAGAGGAGGAGGAGGAGGAAAGTAGGGTAAAGGAGCATCGTAACATTTTCCTCTCTCTCTCTCTCTCTCTCTCTCTCTCTCTCTCTCTCTCACGTCAATAAACAAGTCAAAATCTTTCCCTTTGACTTTCTTCGCTGTGTTTATGTTGACTAGCTTTTTGTTGGAATATCTTACTACTCTCTCTCTCTCTCTCTCTCTCTCTCTCTCTCTCTACTCGGCACCTTTACATCACAACACTACTTCCTCCTCCTCCTCCTCCTCCTCCTCCTCCTCCTCCTCCTCCTCCTCCTCTTCCTCCTCCCTTCGTCCTCCTCCTCCACCTTCTTCTTCTTCTCTTCCTTTTACTTCTCTTCTCTACTTTTTCTCCTCTATAACCTATCTATGCATCCTCCTCCTCCTCCTCCTCCTCCTCCTCCTCCTCTCTTCCGGCCTAGACACGCCAAGAAGGACGCTCGAAACACACCAGATGACTCCAAACTTGTAAACGAGAGAGAGAGAGAGAGAGAGAGAGAGAGAGAGAGAGAGAGAGAGAGAGAGAGAGAGAGAGAGAGAGAGAGAGAGAGTGTTTATTCTTACTTCTCTTTCATATTTTTGAGTTTGTTTACGTTTTTGATATGAAAACAAGAAATGGAAAAGAAAAATAAGAAAAATAATGAGAAAAATAAAAATAGAGAAAGAAAATGAAGACAAAATTGTTAAGAAATTAATTAACGAAAGAAAATGAGATTGAAAACAAACAAAAGAAAAACAAAAGACATAAATTGAAAGAGAGAGAGAGAGAGAGAGAGAGAGAGAGAGAGAGAGAGAGAGAGAGAGAGAGAGAGAGGAGAGAGAAAGAGACGCACATCAAACCACTCCCTCTCCCTTACCCTTCCCTCCCTCTCCTCTCTCTCTCTCTCTCTCTCTCTCTCTCTCTCTCTCTCTCAGCAAACATTACAAGAAAGAAAACAACAAAACACCTGTACATTTAATTTATTCTGGTCATTATACACCTGTCTGTAAAATCTTCCTTTGTGGCAGAAGGAGGAGGAGGAGGAGGAGGAGGAGGAGGAGGAGGAGGAGGTTCTGTTATCATATCCTCGCTTCTTTTCTCTCTTTTGTTTATTTTCTCTCTTTAATTTTCTTTCTCTATTTCCTATTCGTTTATCTGTTTCTTATGTATTTCTCGTTTTCTTTATCTTTCTCTCTTTTCTTTTTCTTTTTTTTGTTTTTTTGTTATTCTCTCTCTCTCTCTCTCTCTCTCTCTCTCTCTCTCTCTCTCTCATTATCATCGTAACTGCTTTCCCTCTGATAATAAGACTGCATCACATTCCCTCTGCTTTTCTCTCTCTCTCTCTCTCTCTCTCTCTCTCTCTCTCTCTCTCTCTCTCTCTCTCTCTCTCTCTCTCTCTCTCTCTCTTCTTTCCTCTTCTCTTCTTTTCTTCTCTCTTTTCTCCTTTTCTCTTTTTCTATCTTCCCTCTTCTGTTTCCCTCTCCTCTTCCTCTCTCTCTCTCTCTCTCTCTCTTTCTCGTCCTCTCTCTCATTTTTCTTCTCTCTTTCTTCTCTCTCCCTTTTCCTTCTCCTCTTTCTTACTCTCTTTTCTTTTCCATCTTCTAATTCTCTCTTCTCTCCATTTCCTTCATTTTTCTTCCCCTCTCTTCTTTTCTCTTCCTTCTCTCCTCTTCTATTTCCCTTCCCCTCTTCCTTCCTCTTTTCCCTCTTTCTTCTCATATTTCTCTTCCTTTCCCCTCTCCTCCACTCTTCCTTCTTCCTTCTCTCCTCTCCTCCCTCTCTTCTCTTCCTTTTCCTTTCCATTCTTTCTCTCTTTCCTCTTCCTTCTTCACTCTCCCCTTTCTCCTCTCTCGCTTTTTCCTTCCCTTTTCCTCAACACACTCTCATGAAAACCTATTCACTCGATTTCCCTTCATATTCAAATTCCTGAGTTTTTTCTTGTTATATATACAAAACTTTATCATTTTTTCTAATTTTCTTCATTTTTATTTAGTTTTTGTTCATTCCCTTTTATCATTTTCTTCTTCTCTCTTCCTTTCGTTATATTTTCCTCTATTTTCCTTTTTTTTATTTATTTTTCTTTCCTTTTATAATTTCCTTGTTCATTTTTCGTTTTTCGTTCTCCTCTTTTCTTT
>NC_059276.1:9890275-9900275 GCF_017591435.1 Portunus trituberculatus
AGAGCCCAGAGATTGTAAATAAAGCATCTCTCATGAATTTCTCAATCTTACGTAATGGGAAAATGCAACTTTCACACAGACACAGTTTTGTTAATAGTCTACTCTAAACTGGCGCCCGGGTCTCGGTTTGAATGTGTGGTTGTCGGATCTTGAAAACCATGAGCTGTCCTTGTAATAGGTGCGTTGATCAACAGAAAACAATTATTATTCACATCATATCAATTACGTTAAGCTACAATATATTTAAAATCCAGGAGCTATTTTAAAGTAGACAGATTAAAGTAAGAATGCAGCGAGATAGCTAAATAGTGTAACGTAACCTAACCTAAGCAAACTTTAAGCTAATCCACAAAGAGGACACGAGTTCTTAGGATCAGTAACCAGGACAGAACCAGAAATAATGGGTCTAAGCTTGAAAATTCAGGTTTAGGAAGGATATGGGATGGAACTGGCTTTCTAACGGAGTGGTTGATGAATGGAATGGACTCAGTAATCATGTTGTTGGTGGTGAGTCAATAGGAAGCTTTAAAAGATTAGATGAATTTATGGACGGGGATGATAGATGAAATTAAGTAGCTTTGTTCATACAGGGCCTGACAACACAGCCTCTTGCAGCTTCCCTCTTTTTCTTGTTCCTAACCTAACCTAACCTAACCTAACCTAACTTAACTTGTCCTGAAACAATGGAAAGCCAGGTGACATGACAAGAAGTAAGACAAACAGCCTCGTTACGTCACTATTGTTTACACGGTGTTGGACAGGCGGCGGGTTAGCAGTGAGGGCGTGTGGAGGTGTGGTGGGCGTGTGGGCGTGACAGAGAGAGAGGAAGTGTTGTGTTTAGAGTTTGGTGCACCGATGACTGGGCGGGGCGACGATGTGTGTGTGTGTGTGTGTGTGTGTGTGTGTGTGTGTGTGTGTGTGTGTGTGTGTGTGTGTGTGTGTGTGAGAGAGAGAGAGAGAGAGAGAGAGAGAGAGAGAGAGAGAGAGAGAGAGAGAGAGAGAGATCCTGGCGGTGTTTCTATCTCTAACACACTTTCCCATTGCAGGGGGCGGTAGTAGGAGTGTGGGCGCGGTGAGAGCGTCCAACCAGTGACGCCCGCACCCGCCGCGCCCCCCAGCCATGCCGGGGGGCAGGAGGGGGCTCGTTGCCCCCCAGAACACCTTCCTGGAAAACATCATTCGCAGATCGTCTTCTCAACGTAAGTACTTATTTCTTGTTCTATTGGGAGGGAGGGGAGGAGGGAGGGGGAGGGAGGGAGAGGAGAGGAATTGTCTGGGAGAGGGAGAGGAGTGGTGGGAAGGAGAGGGAGAGGGGGATGTGTTCAAGTTCTATAGGGGGAGGGACGTGGTGGAGTGGGGAGTGGTGGGGAAGAGAGGGAGGGGAAAGTGTTCAAGTAAATGGGGTGGTCTTTATGCAGTGGGGTAGGGAGGGGCGGTGTCTGGGTGAGTGAGGGGCGGGAGCCAAAGGGGGAGGACAGGGGTGGCTGTGGTTTGGGTGGGTGAGGGGAGACTGTTGTGGGAGTTAAGGGGAGAGGAAGGGGTCTGAGACTGGAGACTGGGTGAAAGGTTAAGTGGTGGAGGGGAAGCGGGAAGGGGTGGAGGCAATACGGTAAGACAGTGTAGCTAGGGATGCTGAGGGGCGGGGCGGGGCGGGGCGGTGTGGTGCGGGGCGGGGCAGGCGTGGCGGGGCGGGGCACAAAGGATGCAGGCTGCCACACTCTCTCTCTCTTGACGACGGAGTTACACAAGTGCAGTTCAGCTTTATCGTGTGGCGGCGCAGCGGCAGGTCACACTGCTCCCGTATTCCCCAACGCTCTGCTCTCACCATGACTGTATCCCAAGGCCATACAGATGATTAGCCAGGCTCTAGACACTGTTTCTCCTGTTATTAACGTAGAAATTCTGTTAATCTCTCACTAGAACCGTCAACGCTCTTCTCTCTCACCAAGACTATTTCCCAAGGCCATAGAGATGATTAGTCAGGCTTTCAACATTGTTTCTCCCGTTAATAATGTAGATATTCTGTTAATCTGTTACTAGAACTGTCACAACATCCTTAAAAGCTCTCTGTTTTCTCCGTACGACTGTTTTCTAAAGCCACAGAGATGATTAGCTGGGCTCTCAACAGTTTCTCTCATTAGTGATGTAGAAATATTGTTAATCTGTCAATAGAACCATCAAAACATCCTTAAAACGCTCTGTTCTCTCCACACGACTGTTTTCCAAGGCCGCAGAGATGAATAACGGGGTTCTCAAGACTTTCTCCTGTTAGTGATGTAGAAATCTTATGAATTTGTCACTAGAATCGTCAAAACACCTTTAAAAACGCTCTGCTCTCTCACCAGGACTGTTTTCTAAGGCCACAGAGACGATTAGCCGGCTTCTCAAGACTGCTTCTCCATTTAGTGATGTAGAGATCTTGTTAATCTGTCACTAGAACCATAAAAAAAAAACACTCTTGAGAACTAGTGTCACTTTAACTAGAGCCTTTGGATAGCAGTGGAGGTGAAGAGCAAATGTATATTAAAATGCATATCGCACACACACACACACACACACACACACACACACACGGGGTCGGGGGCGTCGTATTGGCCGAAAAACGGGTGTAGGAGGGTGAAGGGGGGGTCGCCGCGCCCTGGACTGGCATCTTGGAGGCAGCGCGAGGGCCCTGGAGGAGGTGGAGAGGAGCCCTAAGAAGCGGGAAGAGGCTGCAGCTCAATAAGTTTCATCATCACAACGACACTCACCACCACTCACCGCCTCTTACTGCCTCTCATCCCCACCGTGTTATTGATAGCGCGCCACACCACCTCACCACCTCACCACCACCTCACCACTACGCCTCTCCCCCACCCAAGGCCGCTGGGGAGACAAGGGTTCAGAAACGCTCTTCTCCCTCACCAAGACTATTTTCCAGGGCCACAGAGATGATTAGCGGGTTTTCAACAGTGTTTCTCCAGCTAATAATGTAAAAATTTTGTCATTCTGCCTCCAAAACTGCAAAAGCTTGTTTAAAAACGCTCTTCTCTTTCACCACGACTATTTTCCAAGGCCACAGAGATAATTATCGGGATCATCTAGAGTGTTTTTCTAGTTAATGATGTAGAAATCTTGTCACTTTGCCTCTAGAACAGTAAAACTTGCTTAAAAACGCTCTTCTCTCACCACGACTATTTTCCAAGGCCACAGTGATGAGTGTTTCTCCAATTAATAATGTAGAAATCTTGTCACTCTGCCTATAAAACCATAAAAACACCTAAAGAAACTCGTGTCAATTTAGAGAAAATCTTTTGAAGTGGAGGTGAAGCACAGAAGAGATTGAGAATACGGGACAAGGAAGGAACAGAGAGAGGCATAATAGTAGACAGCAGGAAAGGAGGAATAGAGACAAGTAGGGAAGGTATAGGAGAAGAAACAAGAGAGGAAGGAAGGAAGAGATAAGATAACAGAAGAAAATGTCAAGTATATATAAGGAAATGGAGAAGCAAATGAGTTAAAGGAGAGAAAGAAAAGCAGAAGGGTAGGAAGAGAGGATAAGAGGAGAAACAAGGAGATGAAGAAGGAAGGAAGGACGTGATAAGATAACAGAAGAAAATGTCAAGTATATATAAGGAAATGGAGAAGCAAATGAGTTAAAGGAGAGAAAGAAAAGCAGAAGGGTAGGAAGAGAGGATAAGAGGAGAAACAAGGAGATGAAGAAGGAAGGAAGGACGTGATAAGATAATAGAAAAAAAATGTTAAATATGTAAATTAAGAAGGAAAATGAGAGAAATTAACAAGGAGGAGACAGGAAGGAAGAAAGGATAGGATATATGCAGAGAAAACAACAATTATAAAGGATCTCAAAGGATGATAAACAGCAACACATCCTTAAGTCCTTCCTGTGTTACTTGCATACACTTCTAAAGGATGTAGGACACTGCAGTGGAGGGAGGGAGGAGGGGGAGGGGATGGAGGATGAGTAAGCAGTATTTTAAGGAAAGGGAGTGAAAGTATGTTGTATGTTGCGTCACTAGAACCACCAACACACACACACACACACACACACACACACACACACACACACACACTCTCTCTCTCTCTCTCTCTCTCTTAAATATGAAGTCGAGTTTCTATTTCCCTATCATTTATTTCCCTACTCATAATTTTTTCCCTATTTTTCTTTTTATTTTCTTCCTATTTATCAAACATCAACTCTCTCCCTAAATAATCTATCTCCTTTTTTATTCTCGAGTAGTTTATTTAATTCCTTTCCATTTCTCAAACCTTATTTTCATTTTTTTCATTCTTTTAATCCTTCCCATCTCTCTTACGTACAACAAATCCTGCTATTCTTTTTTCTTTTTTCTATCTCCTCTCTTTCACTCATCTCCCATATATTCTGTCCTCTCTCTCTCTCTCTCTCTCTCTCTCTCTCTCTCTCTCTCGTACGTTCATTTTTCCAAACAACATGACCAGTGGTTCCTTTCCCCCACCCCAGGAGTGACCAGCAGGCAACCCCAAAGGGAATGTGTGTGTGTGTGTGTGTGTGTGTGTGTGTGTGTGTGTGTGTGTGTGTGTGTGTGTGTGTGTGTGTGTGTGTATGTGTGTGTCACGAGAACAGCACGACGACACAACAGATAGATGGCAATAACACCCACATCCCCAAACACACACACACACACACACACACACACACACACACACACACACACACACACACACACACACGTCCATTAGGAAAGGCAGTGGGCGTGTACATTAAGAAGGATGATAGAAGTGTGTGTGTGTGTGTGTGTGTGTGTGTGTGTGTGTGTGTACGTAGATGTATATCCCACCGCTGCCACCAATGTATAGCGGCTCTTTATATGTGTGTGTGTGTGTGTGTGTGTGTGTGTGTGTGTGTGTGTGTGTGTGTGTGTGTGTGTGTGTGTGTGTGTGTGTGTCGTCCCTAACACACTCTACACCTTTCCTTCCATTAAGAGCTCAGAGTGGGCCTAGGCGAGGCGAGGCGAGGCGAATTGTAGGTGTATGTGAAGTGTAGCATGGTGAAAATATCACTACTCTATGAAACACTTACTCAATACCTGACAGACCAACAGACACACAGACACACAGACAGAAAAAGAGACAGACAGAGACAAACAGACACACACAACATAAACAGACCAACAGACACACAGACAGACAGACAAGAGGGAGCCGTAACTGTCCCAAATATCGTGGCGTAGTGAAAGGCGTGTGGCGGTAAGATGGGCGCGGCAGGTGATGGGCTGATGGGTTGATGGCTTGATGGGAGAGGGCAGATAAATTACACCAATTCTGAAAGGCACGCTGGTTTCTTTTATGATCTATACTCTTCTTCTTCTTCTTCTTCTTCTTCTTCTTCTTCTTCTTCTTCTTCTTCTTCTTCTTCTCCTTTTTTTTCTTCTTCTCTTTCTCCTCTTCGAATTTTTCTCCTCGTCTTTTTTTTTTATCTTCTTCTTCCTCATCTTCGTCGATTTTTTCCTCCTCCTCCTCCTCCTCCTCCTCCTCCTCCTCCTCCTCCTCCTCCTCCTCCTCCTCCTCCTCCTCCTCCTCCTCCTCCTCCTCCTCGTCATGCCTTTAGTGACTTTTCATGTCTCGTAAGTCACCGCAAGGAAGAGGAAAAAAGAGGAAGAAGAAGAAGAAGAAGAAGAAGAAGAAGAGGAGGAGGAGGAGGAGGAGGAGGAGGAGGAGGAGGAGGAGGAGGAGGAGGAGGAGGAGATTCATTTCGTTAATCACTAAAGTTTTCGCCACTGTTATGTTGTATGTCACCACCACCATCACCACCACCACCACCACCACCACCACCACTACCACCACTACTACTACCACCACCACCACTACCACAGCCATTCCTATATTCAGAGTTAGGTTTGGGTAATGAAAAATTGTCTTTATAGCCTTTTTATGCCCCTGACTTGAGCTCTAGAAGGAGGAGGAGGAGGAGGAGGAAAAGGAGGAGGAGGAGGAGGAGGAGGAGGAGGAGGAGGAGGAGGAGGAGGAGGAGGAAGAGGAGGAGGAGGAGGAGGAGGAGGAGAACAAAAGATCAATGTTAGAAGGAAGGACAGCAAAAGGACAAAAAATGAAAGATTAACTAAAAGGAAAGAGAAGAAAAAGAAAGAAGAAAAGAATATGTGAACGATAGATGAATAGAAATAAATAAACAAGAGGTAAAGAAAGAAAAGGAGACAAAACATAAAGAATAAACAAAGGAATAAGAGACAACAGATGAAAAAGAGACAAAAAAGAAAAAAAGATGAAAAGAGAAAAAAGAGAAAGAAGAGAGAGAGAGAGAGAGAGAGAGAGAGAGAGAGAGAGAGAGAGAGAGAGAGAGAGAGAGAGAGAGAAGCGACAGTGTGTGTGTGTGTGTGTGTGTGTGTGTGTGTGTGTGTGTGTGTGTGTGTGTGTGTGTGTGTGTGTGTGTGTGTGTGTGTGTGTGTGGGAGGGTGGGAGGAAAAACGAAAGGAGATAAAAGAGAAGCTAATTAAGAATATTTCCTTTTATAATGATCGCGAGTTGTAATATGCAAATCATTAAGTCTTATTTACCTTTACCTGGAGAGAGAGAGAGAGAGAGAGAGAGAGAGAGAGAGAGAGAGAGAGAGAGAGAGAGAGAGAGAGAGAGAGAGAGAGAGAGAGAGAGAGAGAGAGAGAGAGAGAGAGAGAGAGAGAGAGAGAGAGAGAGAGAGAGAGAGAGAGAGAGAGAGAGAGAGAGATACCTTTTCAGCACTCTCTATTTTTCTTACCTATTTGTGTCTAATTTTTCACCTTACCACGCCAATAATGACTTGCAAGACACAGGAGGGGAGGAATCGATATATCTGAAGGCGCCCGGCTCTCTCTCTCTCTCTCTCTCTCTCTCTCTCTCTCTCTCTCTCTCTCTCTCTCTCTCTCTTTGCAAATCCTCTCTCCACTCTCTCTCTATCTGTGTGTGTGTGTGTGTGTGTGTGTGTGTGTGTGTGTGTGTGTGTGTGTGTGTGAGCTGTTATGTAAACTGTGGAGGAGGAGGAGGAGGAGGAGGAGGAGGAGGAGGAGGAGGAGGAGGAGGAAAAAAGTCACAAGGAAAACGATGATAAACAGAAGGAGGAAGAGAAGGAAGACCACAAAGAAGAAGAGGAGGAAGAGGAGGAGGATGAGGATGAGGAGAAGGAGGAGGAGGAGGAGGAGGAAGAGGAGGAGGAGGAAAAGAAGAAGCAAATAATGACAAAAAAAGATGACAATAATGAGGACGAAGATGACAAAGTGACATGAGAAAAGAGCAAGGAGGAGGAGGAGGAGGAGGAGGAGGAGGAGGAGGAGGAGGAGGAGGAGGAGGAGGAGGAGGAGGAGGAGGAGGAGGAGGAGGAGGAAGAAGAAGATGAGGAGGAGGAAGAGGAAGAGGAGGAGGAGGAGGAGGAGGAGGAGGAGGAGGAGGAGGAGGAGGAGGAGGAGGAGGAGGAGGAGGAGGAGGAGGAGGAGGAGGAGGAGAAGGAGGAGGAGGAGTCTTAACATAATAAGCCGTGTAAACTTAGAGGATAAAGTTGAGGACATGAGGAGAGTCAGAACACAGGAGGAGGAGGAGGAGGAGGAGGAGGAGGAGGAGGAGGAAGAAGAAGAAAATAGAAGTATTAGAAAGATGAAGAAGAATAACATCACTTCTCTCTCAAATAACAACAAACAACAACAACAACAACAACAACAAACATACTAAACTTAAAAAAAAACACACACACAAAAAATATTAAGAACACAAAGAAAAAACAAAACATTACAAGTACCTAACAAACCTCATAATATTCCCTTTCCTTTTATTTATTTTCTCAATAGCTAATTATTCCAGTAACCTCAAAAAACAACCTTATGAAACAGCCAAACTTTTAACCCCTTCAATATCAAGACGCGTTTCCATATTCATTCTGGTTACTATTTTGTGATCTAAAGCTTCAGAAACTTATGTGGGGAATTAAAATAGTGAAGACTGTGGCCATTAATCTTCTGACCTCCATAGACCCTTCCTAATGCCAATAAAATGATTTAATGGTACACAAATCTCATTCTGCTTATTGTTTGGTGATTTTCTACAGCTTCAGAAATTTAAGTGGGGGGTTAAAATCGTGAAGACTGTGGCCATTTATCTTCTGACTTCCACAGACCTTTCCAAATGTCAATAAAATGGTCTAATCGTACACAAAAACTCAAGGTAGAAATGTGTCCCAGTACTAAAGAAGTTAAAATAGTGAAGACTGTGGCTATTAACCTTCTGACCTCCATAGACCCTTGCTAATGTCAATAAAATGGTCTAATCATACACAAAACTCAAGGTAAAACTATGTCCCAGTACTGAAGAAGTTAAAATTGTGAAGACTGTGGCTATTAACCTTCCGACCTCCATAGACCCTTGCTAATGTCAATAAAATGGTCCAATCGTACACAAATCTCAAGGTAAAAATATGTCCCAGTACTGAAAAGGTTAAAATATGTAGTGAAGACTGTAGCCATTAACTTTCTGACCTCCATAGACCCTTGCTAATGCCAATAAAATGGTCTAATCATACATAAATCTCAAGCTAAAAATATGTCCCAGTACTGAAGAGGTTAAGACATCAAATCACAGACAGAGAGAGAGAGAGAGGAGAAAACCTGCAAAATTTTTCCTGTTTACTCCATCAACTTGCTTCTATTCTGCCTTTCCTTCACCGTCACCTGAGACTTATCATCACTCTCACCTCTCACGGAAGGAGGGAAGGGTGGAGACAGCAAGAAGAGGGAGAGGAGGGAGAGAGGAGGGAGAGAGGGAGAGGAAGGTAAGATAAGATAGTGATATAAAAGAGGAGAGAGGAGAACATGACAGGGTTGTGAAAGGAAACGTAAAGAGGTGACGACGGTGAGAGAGAGAGAGAGAGAGAGAGAGAGAGAGAGAGAGAGAGAGAGAGAGAGAGAGAGAGAGAGAGAGAGAGAGAGAGAGAGAGAGAGAGAGAGAGAGAGAGAGAGAGAGAGAGAGAGAGAGAGAGAGAGAGAGAGAGAGAGAGAGAGAGAGAGAGAGAGAGAGAGAGAGAGAGAGAGAGAGAGAGAGAGAGAGAGAGAGAGAGAGAGAGAGAGAGAGAGAGAGAGAGAGAGAGAGAGAGAGAGAGAGAGAGAGAGAGAGAGAGAGAGAGAGAGAGAGAGAGAGAGAGAGAGAGAGAGAGAGAGAGAGAGAGAGAGAGAGAGAGAGAGAGAGAGAGAGAGAGAGAGAGAGAGACCTATAGTTACAGTGAAGGAGGAAGGTGTAATGAAGACAATTAAAGATTCAAATAAAGTCAACACACACACACGCACACGCACACATACACATACACACACACACACACACACACACACACACACACACACACACACACACACACACACATATCTTCTGTTAGTCTCGTTAAGTAATGCAAGAGTTATTATTACTTGAAGAGATAGAAGATGCTCAACTGAGAAGAGGAGATGAAGAGGAGGAGGAGGAGGAGGAGGAGGAGGAGGAGGAGGAGGAGGAGGAGGAGGAGGAGGAGGAGGAGGAGGAGGAGGAGGAAAAAAGAAATGATTGGGATGAAAATTGAGTTAAAAAAGAAAAGCAAAAGTGGAGAAAAAAAAACAAGAGGAAAAATCAAATAGAATAATAGACAATAAAAATATTCACTGCATCAAAACAAAACAATTTATCACTCTCTCTCTCTCTCTCTCTCTCTCTCTCTCTCTCTCTCTCTCTCTCTCTCTACGTGACTAATCCCTCCCATTCCCTCCACTTACTCTCTTTTCCTCTCCCAAATCCTTTACATTTTTCTCCCTCTCTTCCTCTCCTCACTCCTCTTTTCCTCTTTTCCCTCCTCCTCCTCCTCTTCTTCCTCCATCGTACTAGAAGTTTTGTATTCGAGTAGTTACTCTTCCTCCTCCTCCTCCTGCTCCTCTTCCTCCTCCTCTTCTTCCAACATCATCCTTTATTTGTCTATCTAATTCCACTTTATTCCTTATTTCTCTTCCATTTCCTTCGTTAC
>NC_059276.1:9907775-9910275 GCF_017591435.1 Portunus trituberculatus
TGTAGAAAGATATATCAGCAATAGGTGGTGTGATTGTCCGAGGCTTGGTTTCTCCTCCCAACTTGCCCTTCTCTCTATCACGGAGCAAAGTAATCAGGGGAGAGAGATGAGAGCCTTTCACCACGCCAGTCTTAATAGTAGTGGCCAGGTACACACACACACACACACACACACACACACACACACACACACACACACACACACACACACACACACACACGCAAACACACACACAGAGGTTAATTTCAGCAGTTCATTAATGCTTTTTATAATCATCATCATTATCATTATCATCATCATTTTTCACGTTAAAGGCCAAAACACACACACACACACACACACACACACACACACACACACACACACACACACACACACACACACACACACAGCCTTCAATTGAAATATGTAGCAATATTAAGCTCCATTACAAGACACACTGGCTTAATGAGTCAATTATTTCACCTTTTTAACATAATTACTCGCCACATTACTCTCCCCCGGAGCTTGGCGGGAAAAAGGAAGCGGAAAAAGATCTCTTGGTTTTGAAATTACGTACAGTGTAGTGTGGTGGTGGTGGTGGTGGTGGTGGTATTCATTTATTCATCTAGTTTTCCCTCTCATGTCAGGAAAATTTGCCCAGAAACACGAAAAAAAGGCTAAAAATATGTAAATCTTACCTCAAAAATATTCTACCGTAAAAATATTAGACCAAAAAATTTTCCTCATCATGGATTTACAACCTAACTTAACTTTATCTAACCTAACTTAACTTAACCCAACCTAACCCAACCTAACCTTACCTTAACCTAACCTAACCTAACCTAATCTAACCAAACTTAACCCAACCCAACCTAACCCAACCTAACTTAACCCAACCTAACCTTAACCCAACCTAACCTGGCCTAACCTAACCTAACCCAACCTAACCCAACCTAACTTAACCCAACCTAACCTTAACCCAACCCAACCTAACCCAACCTAACTTAATCTAAGCCAACCTAACCCAACCTAACTTAACCCAACCCAACCTAACCTTAACCCAACCCAACCTAACCCAACCTAACCTAACCTAACCTAACTTTACCTTAACCTAAGCTAACCAAACCTAACCAAGCCTAACCTAACCCAACTTAACCCAACCCAACCTAACCTAACCTAACTTGACTTAACCCAACCAAACCTAACCCAACCTAACCTTACCTAACCAAACATAACCTAGTCAAATTATTTAAGTATGGGAGAAACTATCATTGGTGGTGGTGATGGTGGTGGTGTTGGTGGTGGTGGTGGTGGTGGTGGTGGTGCATGCGAGGCAGACAAGATGGCGAGGACATTCCCTTTGATCATAACTTTTTAGCTTACCACGAAATTTATTCCCTGTTGAGAGAATGAGACTCGTGTGTGTGTGTGTGTGTGTGTGTGTGTGTGTGTGTGTGTGTGTGTGTGTGTGTGTGTGTGTGTGTGTGTGTGTGTGTGTGTGTGTGTGTGTGTGTGTGTGTGTGTGCGTGTGTGTGAGTGTTTCAAGTCATTTCTCAGCTGTAAAGAAGTTAATTGAGACGAGGAATACAATTTTTTTCTTCCTCTTCTTCCTCCTCCTCCTCTTCCTCTTCTTCCTTTCCAGCCACACCCAAGGGCAAGTTTCGTCCCCTCCTCCTCCTCCTCCTCCTCCTCCTCCTCCTCCTCCTCCTCCTCCTCCTCTTCCTTCCATCCTCTCACAGCTTCCCTTCCAAGACGCAGAAAGAACTGGAGGAGAGGAGGAGGAAGCGGAGGAAGAGGAGGAGGAGGAAGAGGAGGAGGAGGAGGAGGAGGAGGAGGAGGAGGAGGAGGAGGAGGAGGAGGAGGAGGAGGAGGAGGAGGCTGAATATATCGACTGAGACATGAGGACTTCGATCACTTGAAGGATACTCTTGTCTGACCCCAAACACAGACACACACACACACACACACACACACACACACACACACACACACACACACACACACACACACACACACACACACACATTCTCGTAAAGGCCAAAGTATCTGGTGCTGCTTGTTCTTTTCTTTGTTTTCCTTTGTGGTGATCTTATTGTCTCCTTCTCCTCCTCCTCCTCCTCCTCCTCCTCTTCTTCTTCCTCCTCCTCCTCCTCATATTACAGTTACATAACCAAATATTTTCCCTTCCTAAGATTGAAAACTACCGAAGGAAACACGATACTGGCACACACACACACACACACACACACACACACACACACACACACACACACACACACACACACACACACACACACACACACACACACACACACACGGAAAAAGGGGAAAAAATGACATATCTTTTTGGGAACTGTTTCTAAATATTACGCGTTTGTTTTCCTTCTCTCTCTCTCTCTCTCTCTCTCTCTCTCTCTCTCTCTCTCTCTCTCTCTCTCTCTCTCTCTCTCTCTCTCTCTCTCTCTCTCTCTCTCTCTCTCTCTCTCTCTCTCTCTCTCTCTCTCTCTCTCTCTCTCTC
>NC_059276.1:9915275-9917775 GCF_017591435.1 Portunus trituberculatus
ATATTCAACTTAGCATCTATTTAACTTGGTGTAGTGTATGTATGTGTATGTATGTATGTATGTATGTGTGTAGATGTAAATGTTTTCCTGTAGTGCATGATGAAGTATATAAATTTACCTTCAGTGTTTCGCATCTGAAAATTAACATATTCAACTTGCATCTCTTTCAATAATTATTAATAGATTATTTTTTTTTTACTGGGAGGAGAAACTTATGTAGGAGTAAAAATCTGTAAAAGTAGGTACATTTAACATTCTTTTTCCTCCTCCTTCTTCTCCTTGTCCCCTTAAGCTGTACCTCACTTTAAAACATATAAGGGACACTTTTCCTCGCCCTTACCTGTCACCTTGTCCTCCCCTGTTTTCACCTGGTCCCCGGAGTAATGAGGAGTACCTGGACCGTGCCTCGCTGCGTTACCTGAGACGTGAGAGGCGACACGTGGGTAGGTGCTTAAGTTTACCTGTCTTGTCTGGCGGTGTTACGTGTCCCTAGCGAGTGGTGGTGTATGAGATGGGCCTAAAGGTGATGGTTATGGGAGGGTAATGTGGGGAGGGTTTAATAAAAGTGAATGCCTCTTACCACTCCATTACCTTACAGCACACGAGTTTCTACTTTCTTATCCCTATTTTTATCCGCAGTATTACAAGGATTAGTTTTTAGTCTTCACCTATTCACTCTTTGCACTTTTAAACACGTAACTTAATTTATCATTTGAATTATCTAAAGAATATTATAAGGCACCCGAGTTTCTATTTTCCCATCCTATTTTTATCTGCAGTGTTACAAGGATTAGTTTGAGTCTTCACCTATTCACCCTATGCACTTTTAAACACGTAATTTAATTTATGACTTGAATTATCTACAGAGAGTATTAAAAAGGACACGAGTTTTTATTTTCTCATCCTTATTCTTATCTACAGTAATACAAAGGACTAATCTGAGCCTTCACCTATTCACCCTTTGCACTTTTAAACACGTAACTTAATCTATAACTTGAATTCCCTGAAGACAGTATTATAAAGAGCCTTCACTTAGTCATACTTTGCAATTTTCAAACACGTAGCTCAATTTATGACTCTTTTTGTCCTTCCTACGACTTGAATGATCTGAAGAAGGCATTATAAAGACGCACTTCATTACTAAATTTGACCAGTAGATCCTTGTTTTTCTATAAAGTAAGAAAGTACATAAATAAAAAGGAAACAGAACCAGATTTGTCCCTGACTTTTGGATAACTCTTATGATCTTTTAGGGAACTGGCAATCGAGAGGGCCTTTCTTCCATTTTTCGTTGTCCTTGGCCAAATTCCCCTCTTGCATAAAAAAACACTAATATTTTAAACCATTCTACATCTTATCCGTTAAACTTCGGAACTCCCTGCCTGCTTCTATTTCCTCCTTTCTATGACGTGAACTCTCAAAAGGGAAGCTTCAAAACATTTACCCTACAATTCCAAATGCTCTTATTGATTCACTTAGCGAGTCTCTGCCTGCTTCTATTTCCTCCTTTCTATGACGTAAACTCTTTCAAAAGGGACGCTTCAAGACACACCCTACAGTTCTGAATGCTCGTATTGATTCACTTAGCGACTGGCAACTTAATTTTTCGTCTTTCTCGTAGCCTCTATCACGTAAAAACAACACACCTGGACAATAAAGAGTATAGCGCCTTTACCTGGGCTAAAAAAATTATGCCATCAACCAGAGTGAAGAAAAACAAGACTAGTGGTGGTAATGGTTGGTAGTGGTGGTGGTGGTATACTGTGTGAGGTATGAATGGTGTGTTTACCTGCCCTTGAGTTCAATACACCTGGCTAACGAGGTGTGATAGAAAGACTACCTGGACCAAGAGATGAATGGGCAGGTGAGATAATGAAGATGTTAGCTGCAGGTGTAGCAGTGACTGGGGAGGAGGAGGAGGAGGAGGAGGAGGAGGAGGAGAAGAAAAAAATAAAAAGTAGAAAAAAGATCAGAAAAAAAGAAAGAAAATAGAAAAGTGGAGAATACAAGACAACAACAACAAAAAAGAAGAACAAGAATAGAAACAATAAAACCGATGACAACAATTGGAAAAAAAGACGAAGTGGAACAAAAACAAATAAGAAAAAAAAAAATAAACTAAAGACACACTCATTCCGGTTCTGCGAGAAACTAGACCACGAAAAAAACGAGAAAAAAATATAAAGGAGAAAAAAATAATCTTTCCCCACACATAAAAAAACAAACTTTAATTTCCTTCGCTTCCTACGCTTCCTTCGCTTACGTTATGAGAAAATATCTGGGATGGGACAAAAAGTTAAGTCGGGACATCTGATCACTTCCTTCGTTACCTGAGCTCATTAGTGAAGGAATATCAATACCAATATGAGTCTTTCTGATCCCACGATGTCTAATTAGAACGCCTGGATGTTCCTCCTCACCTGTGACTGGCTACTTGTCGACCTGTGTTTACTTGTGCTGTGCTGTGCTGTACTGTGCTGTGTGTGTGTGTGTGTGTGTG
>NC_059276.1:9922775-9942775 GCF_017591435.1 Portunus trituberculatus
AACGACTGGAAAAAAAACTGGAAAGGGAAGGGAGAAGAGGAAAGATAGGATGAAGGATCTGAAATGGACCTTGACGTGGGTGGAAGGGATATGGATTTGGAAGGGAGGATCTGGAAGGATTGAAAGGGGACTGGAAGGGACTGGAAGGGGGTGGAAGGGGCTCTAGATAAGAACGAAGGAGATGGAAAGAGAGAGTAAAAGGTGTAGAAGAGAGAGTAACTGGAAAGAGACACAAGAAGACTGGAAAGGAATGGAAATAAGGCGAAAAAAAGAGCAAGAGAGAGAGAGAGAGAGAGAGAGAGAGAGAGAGAGAGAGAGAGAGAGAGAGAGACTTAAGACGTAAAAGGACTCGGAAGATTAGTGTTGATTTCCATGTACGCACACGCACACGCACGCACACCCGCACACACACACACACACACACACACACACACACACACACACACACACACACACACACACACACACACACACACAGTTTTCCAAAATTTTTTTTCTTTTTTTCATCATCATCATCATCATCATCTTCTTCTTCTTCTTCTTCTTCTTCTTCTTCTTCTTCTTCTTCTTCTTCTTCCTCCTCCTCCTCCTCCTCCTCCTCCTCCTCCTCCTCCTCCTCCTCCTCCTCCTCCTCCTCCTCCTCCTCCTCCTCCTCCTCCTCCTCCTCCTCCTCCTCAGCACATGACCTAGTGTACTCTTTCGCTAACAAGAAAACCCTCTCCTCCTCTTTCTCCTCCTCCTCCTCCTCCTCCTCCTCCTCCTCCTCCTCCTCCTCCTCCTCCTCCTCCTCCTCCTCCTCCTCCTCCTTCTCGTCTTTCTCCTCCTCCGCACTGACAGGTTTGCGGAGAATAGGGCTTCCACCTCCTCCTCCTCCTACTCCTCCTCCTCCTCGGGCAGTGACAGGTGGCGGAGGCAGGGGAAGCAGATTACCTTAGGACGAATGTAGAGAGGATGATAGGAAGAGGAAGAGGAGGAGGAGGAGGAGGAGGAGGAGGAGGAGAAAAATGGAGTATGACAGGAGGAGGAGAAGCATAAAAAGAGGAAATGGGAAAGAGTACAGCTGTGAAATTGAGAGAATGGGGAATAAAGAAAAGGAGGAGAAGGAGGAGGAGGAGGAGGAGGAGGAGGAGGAGGAGGAGGAGGAGGAGGAGAGGAGGAGGAGGACTCTACAGGCCATTACTGCAATGTTATGATACTGGTCAAGGCTAACCGCTCTCTCTTTCTCTCTCTCTCTCTCTCTCTCTCTCTCTCTCTCTCTCTCTCTCATTCTTAAATCTGTGCTTTTCTTTCTTTCCTTTTTTTTTCCTTTTCGTTCTCTTTTTCTTGATTTGTACGTCTTCTTTTCTCCTCTCTCTCTCTCTCTCTCTCTCTCTCTCTCTCTCTCTCTCTCTCTCTCTCTCTCTCAGCTATTTTTAGACCACTCCTACTTCCTCCCATTTGCTCCCTTCCCTATGCTAACAATAGTACCGTACTCCCCCCTTCCTCCCTCCTCCTTCTCTTTCCTTCCTCTCCCCCTCCTCCCTTCTTCTCCCTTCTTGTCTTTCCCTCCTTCCTCTCTCTCTCTCTCTCTCTCTCTCTCTCTCTCTCTCTCTCTCTCTCTCTCCTTCCTCCCTTTGCATTTTCTCTCTCTCCCTCCTTCCTCTTCTCTCCTTTCTCTTTCTTCCCTTTCTCTTCCATATCAAAACATTGCTACACACACACACACACACACACACACACACACACACACACACACACACACTCTCTCTCTCTCTCTCTTAGATATTTACCTTTTAGCACGTGACCAGGTAAGGAAGCCATTTGTACTCAAGCAGGTTACTTCCTTAATTAGTAGCACACCTGTTTGCTTACCTGTAGAGAAGAGGAAAGGGTTATTGTTAGTGTTGTTTTTTATCTCATAGTTGATTGAAATAGTGCTGTTTGTGTATTTTTGATTGATATGATTGAGTGTGGTTGTGTTCGTATTTTTAAACACATTTCCGGATATCATGAAATTGAAGTAAAAGGATTAAGTTTTTTTTTTCTTTTTCGTCAACTGAGAAACATTAAAGATAAGTTGAAAATATATAAAAAGTGGAGGAAAATGAAGAAATAAGCGATTAAGTAAAAACACACACACACACACACACACACACACACACACACACACACACACACACACACACACACACACACACACACACGGCAGCACATACTAAACGGTCACCCATCCAACCATTAACCAGAGTCAACGTTGCTTAACCTCACTGATCGTACACACACACACACATACACACACACACACACACACACACACACACACACACACACACACACACACACACTAAAATCTTACCCTCTTCTTTTCTCCTTTCCCTTATCTAATCCTAAATAACCCTAACATACCTATCAATCCTTATCCTTCCTTACCCAAACCATATACTTCAATCCACCTCCTTCCCTTCCTTCCTCTTATCCAAACTGCGGCGCTCTAACCAGGACACACAAACCGACAAACCCTTCTATGCTTCACCTCCACTATTTAAAAAGCTTTATTTAAATTTACACGAGTTTTTTAAGGTGTTTTTAAGGTTCTAGAGGCAGAGTGGCAAGATTTCTACACTATTAACTGGAGAAACACTCATGAAAACACCGCCTATCATCTCTTTGGGCTTGAAAAACAGTCGTGGTGAGAGAGAAGAGCGTTTTTAAGGAAGTTTTTATGGTTCTAGAGACAGAGTGACAAGATTTCTACTCTATTAACTGGAGAAACACTCTTGAAAACCCCGGCTGTCATCTCTGTGGCCTTGGAGAATAGTCGTGGAGAGAAGGCAAAGTGTTCCAAATACGAGCCACAGTCACAGCGTATCTTGACGGGAAGGAAATCGACAGAGAGGAATAAAAACGGAAGGCAAAATGGAAAATCTGAAGAGGGACGGTAAGAGAGCGAATATCAGGAGAAATCAGGGAAAAATCAGAGAGGAATCGTGAAACTCTGGCTGTTTGTTTAGTGTGAATGACGTTTATTGGTGAAGTGATGCATTGGTGTGTGTATGTGTGTGTGTGGGGGGGCAGAGGAGCAGAAAAGAAGCAAGAGAGAGAGAAAAAATGACAGGAGAGATAAGGATAATGAAGAGAAGGAAACAAAAAGAGAGGAAGAAGGAAAAGAAGGGAAAGAGCCAGGAAGAAGGAAACAGCTGAGGAAATTGAGAAAGAGCAAGAAGGAAGGGAAAAAAAGGAAGAGGAAAGATGGCGACGAAGGGAGAAGGAAACAAGAGGTGACAGGGTAAAGCCACAAAGCCCACAGAGGAAATACGAAACAGAAATGGCGAGAGAAGGAAGACGAATATGTAGAAGAGAAAAAATATGATAGACAGGGAGAAAAAAAAATACCAGAAGCAAAATCTATAAAGAAAACACGAGGAATATAGAGAAAACCACAAGAAATATGAAAAAAAAGGTAAAAACAACTAAGTAAAAAGCATAGATAAAGTAACACAGGTAAAAGGACAGAAGTAGAACACAAGGATAACAGGAAAAAGAAAGAAAGAACGTGAGAAAGATAGAGAGAGGGGCGATACAGCGTAGGAGTCAGTAGGGCAGTGGGACGAGAGGGACGAGAGGGAGGAGTGGGACGAGTTTGAGTGCTTTAGGGCGTAGAAGAAGAGCACGCGAGGCAGAGGCGGCCAGAGGGAGGCACTTACTATATCCTCAGCTGAAATCAATACTTCAAGGCATTCATTATGAGAGCAGCGCCGTGACGTGTATAGGGTGGCGCGAAACAGCTACTGGGCTCAATGTAAGGTTATGTAAGGGTGATTTAAGGTGATGTATGGTAGCTTAGGGTTATGTAGGGATGGTATGTGTTTGAGTGGGTTTAGTTACGTTAGGTTAGGTTAGGTTAGGTAAGGTTGGGTTGGAGTAAGTTTAGTTAAGTTTGGTAAGGTTGGGTTAAGTTAGGTTAGGTTAAGTTTAGTTAGGTCTAGTCTAGAATATCATTAGGTTAAATTTGGTTGGGTTAAGTTTGGCTGGCTCAAGTTTGGTGAAGTTTAGTTAGGTTGAGTTTAGTTAGGTTAAGTTTGGTTGGATTACACTGGATTGCGTTAAGCTTGGTTAGGTAAAGTTTGGTTGAGTTTGAATGGCAAATATATCATTTCGCATCATGAGTTTCACTGGTACTCGTGTCAACAAACTAACCTTAACTAACAAACAAACACTGACAAACCAAGAAATGAACTGAAGAGTCAAGATCAACACAACAATGATCAAAGGAAACAAAGGAAGGGAAGCGCTGATGAGTCTGAAAACAACTCGAGAAGGTGACGCCCACTAGGGAATTTTCAGAAGGAATCACGATTTGTGGACTTAGCGAAAACTTGAAGTGAGAAAGATTTAGGTGTGAGGGATGAGGGATGAGAATGATGCGAGGATGAAGGTAACAAGTCTTTCCGTCAGCGAAGCCAAAAGACATGTGAAGAGAGAAGAAAAGAGACGAGAAGAGAAGAAGGAAAGAACAATAAAAGAAGAAAATAACAGTGAAGAGAGAAGAAAAGAAAGGAGAAGAGAAGAAGAAACTTAGAAACAAATGGAAAATAGGAAAGAAAAATAAGAAAGAAGAAAAAAAAGCAGAAATAGGATAGAATAGGAAGACAACAAGGATAAGGATAAGATAAGTAGTGAAGAGGGTAGCAAGTCTTTCCGTCAGTGAACTGTAAAGACACACGAGAAAGAGAGACAAGAAAAGAAAAGAGGGAATGTTACGAATAATTAAAAAATATGGAAGAAAAGACGAGAAAAAAACGAGCAATAATGAGATAGAATAAGAAGACACAGGCAAGGTTAAATAAAACATGGAAAGAAGAAGACAAGAAGAAGAAAGAAAGACGGAAAGTTACAAATAAATGAAAAAATATGAAAAAAAAAAAAAAAAACGAGGAAAAAAAGTAGTTATGAGATAGAATAAATAAAATAAACAAGGAGACACACAGGATGATAAAAAAAAAACAATGCAAAACAGAACAAAGGAAGAAGAACAAGAACAAAACTAAAATAGGGACACAATAAGAATATCACAAAGCAAAATTAAATAAGAAAGAAAGGAAGAAAAGATAAATAGAAACAAAATAACATTACAGAGCAAAAAGTAAGAAATAAAACAAGACAAGAGAAAAATTGAGAGAGAATAAGAAGACAAAAACAAGACAAGACAAATATGAACAAAATAACAGCATTGCAGAACAAAATATAAGAAAGAGAACAAGACAGACAGAAATGGAGAAAGAATAAGAACATATACAGAACAAAACAAGAGAATAAAAAGAACAAGATGATTTTTAGATTAACTAGAGTGATAATTCTTTCCTTCATGGCAAAACTGAAGCTTACACCATCAACCTCAAATAAGACAAATAGGAACGAAATAAGAGCATTGCATGAGACAAAACAAGAAAGAGTGCAAAGGACATAGATAGGACAAGATAGAAGGGAAGCAGGGACAGAGTAAGGGCGTGGCAGGGAAGGATATGGCAGGGCAGAGGAGGAGTGATTGCCAGCGAACTAAGGAACTCTGGGAAGGCGAGTCACATTCATAATCTTCCTGGTGACAGCAGGGGATGAAGGAAGCAGTGATATAGGGCCATCAATAACTCTTCTTAACCCTCCTCCTCCTCCTCCTCCTCCTCCTCCTCCTCCTCCTCCTCCTCCTCCTCCTCCTCCTCCTCCTCCTCCTCTTCCTCCTCCACCGTTATTTGTACCCCACCATGTTCCAACAAGCTTCCTCCTCTTCCTCCTCCTCTTCCTCATCTTCTTCTTGTCCGTCTTCTCTCTCTCTCTCTCTCTCTCTCTCTCTCTCTCTCTCTCTCTCTCTCTGTACTACAGAAAACACTAGCAAATCTTTTATTTTTTTTCTTTTATCTTTTGTTCTCCTCCTTCTCCTCCTCCTCCTCCTCCTCTCCCCATGTTGCTTATACCCCAGCAAATCCCAGCCAATTTTCTGCTCCCCCTCCTCCTCCTCCTCCTCCTCCTCCTCTCCTTCCACGATTTGTACCCAAGCAAACCCCAGCAAATCTCCTCTTTTTCCTCCTCTTCTTCTTCTTCTTCTCCTCCTCCTCCTCCTCCTCCTCCTCCTCCTCCTCCTCCTCCTCCTCCTCCTCCTCCTCCTCCTCCTCCTCCTCCTCCTCCTCCTCCTCCTCCTCCTCCTCCTCCTCCTCCTCCTCCTCTCTCCACCGTTACCTGCACCCAAGCAAATACCATCTTCCTCTTCTTCTTTTCCTCTTTCCTCCTCTTGTACCCGTATCAAAATCAAGCTTCACTAACCCACCTCTTCTTAATCCACTAACACACGAATAAATCCATGTATTTATCCACTAAGCCAGCTACGAACACCTAAGCCATGTAATCTGTATGCTTGTGTCCTCAAGTTCTCAAGGGATTACTTTTATGATTACAAATACGATAGAGGTGCTGCAATAATATGAATAATGAGTAATATTTTCAAGAGCACGCGATGTATTCCTTGAAATTTCCCTCGTGGTTCGTGTCGCGTGTGTAATATTGTGGGCTGTAGGAGTGGCAATGCAAAGACTGAAGGAATAGCATAGATAAGATTAGAAAAGAAGGTAGAAGGGAAAGTTTACAGGCTTTTTACTTCCTCGAAAGACGTAAGGTAAGAATGTTTATGGGTTCTTATTGGTAAAGTGAAGCAAAAAAGATTCACTGCACTCTGGTTATTTACTTTTTTTTTGCGTGACATAAGAGAAAGGATGTATATGATTTCTTATAAGACTATGAATTAAGTTAGAATATTTGTGGCTTCTTATATGTGAAGTGAAGCAAAAAGATACACTCCACTCTGATAATATTTTTTAACGTGACATGAAATAAAACTATGAATTTATCCTTTTAATATTAGGTTGCATTTTTCACCTTAAGATTTCTGTACGATTAGACCATTTTATTAACATTAGGAAGGGTCTATGGAGGTCAGAAGGTTAATGGCTACAGTCTTCACTATTATAATCCCTTCAGTACTGGGATACATTTTTACCCTGGAATTTGTGTATGATTAGACCACTTTATTGACATTATGAAGGGTTTATGAAGGTCAGAAGGTTAATGGCCACAGTCTTCACTATCTTAATCTCCCACATAAGTTTCTGAAGCTGTCTAAAATCATGAAATAGTCACCAGAATGAATATGGAAACACGTCATGGTACTGAAGGGCTTAAGTCAATATTTATGGCTTCTTATGTGTGAATTAATGCAAAATACACACTCGCACAAAAATTTTCTTGCGTAACATAAAAATAAAGTGAATGATTATGATTTCCTCTAAGACTATGAATTATAAAGCTATCAAAACTAAAAGAAAAGCCAATATTCCCATAATTTTCAAGAGTGGTATAAAAAGAAATGAATTACTAAGGTTTATTATAGAAATACGTGAAACTCAAAGAAACGCTCGAGGTCATAATTTTCTGAGGTGGTGTAAAATAAGATGGAAAATTATGATTCCTTAGAGAATTATGATAAAACACTCATTCTCCTTTCTCTATTGAATTAAAAGTAAGAAAAAAAAGAAGAAAAGAGAATAAAGTAAATATAACAAAAGACATTACAGAGAGAAAGGTAAATTGAAAAAACTCAATCTCTTTTCTCCATTGAATTAAAAGTAAGAGAAAAAAAAGGAAGAAAAAAGGAGAAAATAAGAATGATGAAGGACGATACAAAGGAAAACTAGATAAACAAACCTCATTCTATTTTTTCTCTATTGTAATAAAAGTAATAGAAAAAGGAGGAGAGAGATATGAGGCTAATTAATTCCTACAGCTCCTCTTGTTTTCTTATCTTTTTTATGTATTTTCTTATCAATTTCCTCAGTTCCTCTAGGTTGTAAATTCACGGTAATGTCTTTATTTATATTCTATCTCCCTCTCTCTCTCTCTCTCTCTCTCTCTCTCTCTCTCTCTCTCTCTCTCTCTGGGGAGGAAATTGGTGCACATAATTCAACTTTGCAGGAAGTCTGTTTCCCTCCCGTAACATTCTTGTCCACAATCCAGTACATCTCTCTCTCTCTCTCTCTCTCTCTCTCTGCTGATGTGATGTGAGAGAGAGAGAGAGAGAGAGAGAGAGAGAGAGAGAGAGAGAGAGAGAGAGAGAGAGAGAGAGAGAGAGAGAGAGAGAGAGAGAGAGAGAGAGAGAGAGAGAGAGAGAGAGAGAGAGAGAGAGAGAGAGAGAGAGAGAGAGAGAGAGAGAGAGAGAGAGAGAGAATTTTCACGCCATCATTACATTTCAGTATTAATTAAAACGACCTAACACTCCTCCCTCCCTCCCTCTGTCTCTTCCCTCCCTCCCTCCCTCCCTTCCCTCAACTCTCCTCCTCTCCTTACCTATCTTATTTACTTTCCCTTAATTTCATCAGATAAATTAAATAAAAACCCATTATTTACCTATCACTCTCTATCTCTCTAACACACACACACACACACACACACACACACACACACACACACACACACACACACACACACACACACACACACACACACACACACAAGAGAAATAGTAATAGTAATACATGATGGAACTATCAAATGACCACGTGACAATAAGGGAACTGGCTGAGGACTATTTTATCTTCCCTTACAATGCTGACGTTGCTGGTAATACTGACAGTCATTTCTCCCAACTGTTGTACCGTGACGGGGCTTAGAAGCTGACAAAGGCGACGATTCCAAGACTACCTGACTGTGTGTGTGTGTGTGTGTCAGGGTGGGAAGGTGGTGGGAGTGGTAGTAGTAGTAGTAATAGTAGTAGTAGTAGTAGTAGTAGTAGTAGTAGTAGTAGTAGTAGTCACGTCCACCATCACATTAACCAAAAGAGTCTTCACCTTTACCTGTTTCTTTAATACCCACGAGGCAAATCTACCTTTTTTTCTCCTTTTCTTCTATCCCAAGGTAAGAAAAAAGCTCTCGTTATGCCCCACTTTAAAACTCAAGGGCCTTTTCTCATCTCTTCCTCGTGGTCAGCTGGTCTCTTATCGTGGGGTCACTCTCCCTCTCATTCCCTTCATTTCTCCCACACTTTCCCATTTCAAATTCCTGTTATATTTATACTGAGAATATTATTTTTACCTGTTTTTGTCGTGTTATAGAAAGATTGGTAATGATTTGGTAGTCTGTCAATTGATGCTCTTATGTTTTCTAGTGTTTTTGAGGCATATTTTTGGTGTTTTTTCAATTTTTTATATGTTTTATGACTGAATGGTTGATATTTATTAGTCTTAGTTCTATTATTTATTTCTACAATGAGTTTCAATATGTTCTTCTTTAATATCGTGTAGTAAACCCTTTTATTAAACTGAATTTCGTGACCTATATTACCTTCCTTTCACATTTTACTTTTTCAGTCTCCACATTATTTATCTTTTTTTTGTCAATTTTCATCATGGTGCAATATTTTCCTTATAATTTATTTTACGAGTGGGGAAGAGACGAAGGGAGTCACAAAAATAATAATAGCAATAAAAAAATGAACGAAAATTGAACTGTCACTACAAAAATAAATGCAGAAAAGAAACTAGAGAGAGAGAGAGAGAGAGAGAGAGAGAGAGAGAGAGAGAGAGAGAGAGAGAGAGAGAGAGAGAGAGAGAGAGTATGTGAGTGTGTGTGTGTGTGTGTGTGTGTGTGTGTGTGTGTGTGTGTGTGTGTGTGTGTGTGTGTGTGTGTGTGTGTGTGTGTGTGTGTGTGTGTGTGTGTGTGTGTGTGTGTGTGTTTGGCCTCTTTTTTAGACCACCACCTCATCTGGGTCTCGTGGAAGTGGCGTTTCTGAGGATGAGAGGACGGTGAACATGTGCCAGGATGGAGTCTGGAGCCTTGGACAGGTGTGTGGCGGACCAGGTGTGGGGAAAATGAAAGACGAAACTGCACTGAGGGAAAAAGACACACATAACCGCGAATTGTACAGGAAAACGAGGAGGAAAATGAGCAGGAAAGCCTCGAGAGGGAGAAAAATAAGTGAAAAGAGGGGAAAAAAGTAAAGGAACGCGAGGGAAAAATGGAAGGCAATAAAAGTGAACGATAGGAAGTAAAGAGGAGAGGAAAAAAAGAAGGAAAAGTTTGAGAGGGAAAAAATGAAAAGAAAAAAATAAACTTGGAGCAGGATAGGAGAAGCAGGTAAAAATAGGATTGCCTTGAGAGAGAGAGAGAGAGAGAGAGAGAGAGAGAGAGAGAGAGAGAGAGAGAGAGAGAGAGAGAGAGAGAGAGAGAGAGAGAGAGAGAGAGAAAGCAGTGTTGAGTTATAGAGCAACTTTGTTTTGATATATATCAGGGCTAACTTCTCCCCTCTCTCTCTCTCTCTCTCTCTCTCTCTCTCTCTCTCCACACCCTTCGCTTCTCCCTAAATATGGTATCGACACACAAGCTTCCAATAATACCCAATGAGTTAACCAGTTTCAATTTTACATCCCTAAAAAACACAATTGGAGAAAAACCAGCACCAGGTAAGGCTAAATTCCCTTTCCCTGCGTATTAACAAGAGACAATTGAATTTCCCCAGCCAATTTTTGAGCTACTGGAAATAAAAGCAATGAGAGAAGAAATATTATGAGGGTTTTGTGTGTATTGTGTGATGGTGATGGTGAATTTGATAATGAAGAGTAGCAAAGTGAAGCTGATACTTGAGAGGTGAGCGTAGTGTAGATGGAGAGAGAAAAAAATACATGAGGAAGATTAAAAGAAAGAGAAGTTTTAAGACGATGTTGGAGTTAAGGAGGATAAGAAAAGAGTAGAGAGAGAGAGAGAGAGAGAGAGAGAGAGAGAGAGAGAGAGAGAGAGAGAGAGAGAGAGAGAGAGAGAGAGAGAGAGAGAGAGAGAGAGAGAGAGAGAGAGAGAGAGAGAGAGAGAGATACGTAGATAGTGAAACGTGGCTGGTGTGGCCCGTAGACTTCTTACAACTTGAAGGAAGTATGTGGAAACTCACCCTCTTCCTCTCCTCTCCTCTCTCTCTCTCTCTCTCTCTCTCTCTAATAAGATGGTACCAACAAAAACACGGGCATGGAGGGACTGTGCAAGGAGGAGACGCGTGTATGAGAGAGGCGAAAGGAATAACAAGAAGGGAAAGCTACCGGGAAGGACCTTAATAACCCACACTACCGGAAAATGCTATCTTATGGGGACGCGTGACCACACACACACACACACACACACACACACACACACACACACACACACACACACACACGCAACTATTACTACTATTGCGTGTTATGTTGTCTTCCTCACCCCTTCACCCATACTAGTCACCCATTACAGCCCCAGCCACCCCACCCCGCCCCGCCTTAGTCTCTTGCCCCATTCCTCCCCGCCTTTCCACGCCCCGCCTCACCCCTCCCTAGCCAGACTGCCCGACTCCCGCGGTTAACAATAAGGCTTTGTTGGATAAAGCTTCGCCACCACCAAGCCCGCTCCGCTCCGTGACGCTCGCTCCCAGAACTGTGACGCAACCACCACCACCACTACCGCTACCACCACCATCACCATCACCACAACCACCATCCCCATCACCACAACTACCACCACCAGCACTACCATCACCACCACCACTATTGCTACTACTACTACTACTACTACTACTACTACTACTACTACTACTACTACTACTACTATTACTACTACTACTACTACTATTTTTACTACTACTGCCACCACTACTACTACCATTACTACCTTATGTGGAAGATTTATAGCAATTACTACTACCACTACTACTACTACTACTACTACTACTACTACTACTACTACTACTACTACTACTACTACTACTACTGCTGCTGCTGTGATTGCTATTGCCTTGAATATTGACGTGAAAGAGCGAGAGCGAGAGAGAGAGAGAGAGAGAGAGAGAGAGAGAGAGAGAGAGAGAGAGAGAGAGAGAGAGAGAGAGAGAGAGAGAGAGAGAGAGAAACTCAATACAAAAGATAAAAAAAGAACGCGTACTACTTTTCTTACTATAAAGAAAACAAGGTCAAGGTTTATAGTGTTATTTCAAATCCATACATACTCTCTCTCTCTCTCTCTCTCTCTCTCTCTCTCTCTCTCTCATACACACAAACAACACACCTGTAATTAACACCCCAACACACCTGTCTGGAGTAAACAAATGACGTAACACCAGCCACAACACACAACATGCTTATTTATCCCCTCGATCAGCGCAGGTGGGAGGAGTGAGGCTGCGCTCCTGTATTAGACTCATCAAGGTTATTCAAGTGGTAATGGCAGTGCTAATGGCTCTGCTGATAGTACGCTCAGGAGTTGATCAATGAATGCAAGGTTGAATGGAAGGTTAGAGGGAGGTCGTAAGATGAAGACTGAAGGTAAAAGGAAGGAAAAGTGAAGTAAGAAGATTGGTTGAGAGTTGAAGGAAGGAAAGAAGGAAGAGAAGGAAGTTAAATAAAGGTATAAAAGTAGATGAAAGTTTGAAGAGGGAAGGAAAGAAGTTTGGGTTGGCTTGAGGGTAGAAGGAAAGGAGGGAACGTGAAGTAAGTGTAGGAAAACTGATTGAGAGTTGAAATAAGGAAAGAAGGAAGAGAATGAAGATAGATAAAGTGAATAAAGTAGATGAAAGGGCAGAGAATGAGGAAGGAGACAAAATAAAGACGATAAGAGGCGAGGTAGAGAATAAATGGAAATGTAAAAAAAGAAGGATGGAAAGGAAGAAAGAATAGGAAATAAGTTTGAATGCTAAGAAGGAGGAAGAAGGAAAAGAAAGAGACTAGAAGAGATAGAAGAGGAAGAAAGAGAAAACAGAATGAGAGAAAGGCGATAATGATAAAGAAAACAGATAATGAGAGAAAAATAAGAAACAAGAGATAGAAGAGAAAGGAAGAAAGAGCAAATCAGTGGAAAGAGAGGTGATAAAGAGAGGGACAATAGAGAATAAGAAAGAGACAATAACAAACAAGAGATAGACGAGAAAGGAAGAGAGAGAAAGAAATAAACAAAATAAAAGGCGATAGAGAGATAGACAAAAAGAGAATGAAAGACGAAAAAGGAGATAGACGAGAAAGGAAGAGAGAAATGAGCAAAAGGAAAGGAGATAAAGAGATAGACAAAAGAGAATGAAAGACGAAAAGAGAGATAGAAGAAAAAGGAAGAGAGAAAATAAAAGCCGATAAAGAGAAAGACAACAGAATATAAAACGAGAAAAACCAAGAGATAGAAGAGAAAGGAAGAGAGAAAACGAAGAAAATGAGAGAAAATTCAGACACAAAGGAAATTCACGAGACTTCCTGGTTAGTTTTGACAGGCATGACGACTCGACAAAGCTCAATTCATCCTGGTTTAAAGCACAACTCAGCAAGTCACCCAAAAAATCCATGTCCTAAATTCAGTGCTATTCTCTACACATTTCAAGCCCAAAGTCCGATCGAAAGTACAGTAAAGTTTAATTCAAAAGCCTGGTCTGAAATTTAAAGTATCCATTAAAAATAATCAGGATATAGAGTGAATTTTATGAGTCTAATTGAAAAAGGAGCCAAAAATCGAATAAGTTTTAAAAGTACAGTTTAAAATTAATAATAAACACCAGAATGAATAAAAGAAATGTAAATGAGAATCCGAAAAACAAGTTAGTGTCAAAAGTTTGATTGAAAAACTTACAAAACCTAGTCAAGATTTTCAAACCCCATTGTAAAGCATCCAAAATGTTGACTGAATCCCAAACAACTCAAAACAAAAGTAATGAAATCAATTCTAAATTCCATAAAAAGAGAAAAAAAAATAGCTAAACACACAAGATCAGACTACAAAACCATCAAACCCAGTCAAAATTTTCAAAACCCAATGCAAAAACACCCAAAAATCGACTGAATCTCACACAACTACAAATAAAAGTAACGAAATCAAAATAAATTCCACAAAAAGAAAAATAGCAAAACAAACAGGACCAATACGAGCAAAACACTGTCAAAATCTTCAACACCCAATGCAAAAACACCCAAAAAATCGACTTAATTCCACACAACTTAAAAAAAACCGTAATGAAATCAAACCTCAGCTCCATAAAACGAGAAAAACCAGCTAAACAAACAAGACCAGACTCCAATACGAGCGAAGGTCAATACAGGGAAGGTCCAACGCCAAGTCATCGCCTTCAAGTCAAGCCCACAGTGCAGCTCCATCCAGGTCCAGTCAGTCAGCACACGTCTGGGTCCCTTCACGGGTGAGGTGACGCCTGAACTGAGCCACTGAAGGGCCGGACAGACCTAGCCGTGTTGCACCTCACTTCGACTTCACTCCAGCTTTCCTACTCCCTCCTGTTTACTCTATAGTCTTTCCTGTCCTGAACACCACACCTTTGATTATTTTGCAGCGTTTTGTAGTGTAGGGCCAATGTCAAAAAGTCCAAGTTTTGAGAAAAGCTCGTATGAAATATTGCATTCTTTATTAACTATCAGGTAATTACAAAAAAAGAGCGCCAGTGTAACTCCCCGGATGCATGGACGACATTGGCCCTTATAGCACTGACAGACTGATGATTTTCTAGTTTAGTGGTGTGCTTATCAACAATCGGCCATTTTTTGACATTGGCCCTTCTACCTCTCAGCCCTAGAATTATTCTTAGCTTAGTTTGGTGCAGTTGTGGTGTTTGCATCTCATATCCTTCATTTAATTTCTCCTACTCACTCCCGTTCAATCTATAATCTTTTCTATCTTTAAAACTACATCTGTTATTATTTTGTAGCTTAATATCATGCAGGTGTGGTGTTTGTATTTCTCTGGTTTGCATTCCATCTCATCTTTTCGCTCTTGTTCACTTTGTCATGCTTCAAGTTCCCTTAAAGCTAGTGTGAATTTTGAGCTCCGTCTAGTGCTGGTGCGTTATGCTGTGTAGGTGTCGCAGATGGATTGTACAGATTAAAGAGGAATGTAAAGGTTAACTGAATAGCAATAGATATTTCGCTATTTGTGTATGCATTGGAAGTTTAAATTCTAGAAGACGAGAGAAGTGAGAAGAGAGAAGAAACAGAGACAGAGATGCACAAACAGGCAGACAGACAGACACACACAGACGCACACAGACGCACGCACACAGGCAGAAAGAAGCCACCCTCCCAAACACAGAAAAACAAACACACAGAAAAACTGGAACAGGAAAGCAAGAGAAGAGACGAAATGCAACACAGGAGTGGAAGAAAGAAATAGTTACAGATGGCATAGGAAATAGTGTGGCAGTGTGTTTGTGTGCGGGGGGAACGTGGGCGCAGAATTCATGTATTTGTGATGTAAGAAGCAGTTATAGTTTGTTAACGTGGAAAAGAATAATTGTGTAGAAATTAGAGCTGTAAGAAGCCATTAATCTCTTTAATATCGGGACAAATTTTTACCTTGAAACTTGTATACGATTAGACCATTTTATTAATATTAGGAAGGGTGTATGGAGGTCAGAAGATTAATAGCCAGTCTTCACAATTTTAATCCCCCACATAAATTTCTGAAGCTGTGTAATATCACCAAATAGTAAGCAGAATGAATATGGAAATCCGTCATGGTACTGAAGGGATTAAATTTACACTAGAATTAAAAACACGAATAAACGTCTCTCATATTGCAAGTAGTAGCGTGTTTGTGAGCCAGAGCGTGTGTGTGTATGGATTTAGAAGTGCGTGGGTGAGTCTGGAGATATATAGACTTGAGTGCGGCAAAAAACCAGCAGTGTGGGAGGCGTGTGAGATACGTGGCGTGTGTGAATCGAGTTTGGGCTGCGACAGAAGTTCGTATACAGAAACGCTCTTTTCTCTCACCACGACTGTTTTCCAAGGCCATGAGGGAGAGTAGCAAGGTTTTTAAGAGTGTTTCTCCAGTAAATAATGTAGAAATCTTATCATTATACCTTTAGAACAATAAAAACACCCTTAAAAACTCATGTCAACTCAAGTAAAGCCTTTTGAAATAGTGGAAAGGCGCAGAAAAGTGTTTGAGAAGACGAGATGGAACACAAGGCCAGCCAAATTTCACCCTGCCAGTGGGAAAGTTAGGTGTGTGAAGGTTGGAACGTGCGTGACTGGGGCAGGAACCTGGAGCTCACGTGTTGATGAGGTACACAGTTAGCAAGGGGTAATAAGCTGGTAACATTTCACAACACCTTCACTATACCTGACTTACTTTCTTTATAATGTGGAGCAGGTGGGCAGGTACACAGGTAGGAGGGAGAATCAATACGTGGGGGACCTTGCAACGTATATTCAGATTCTATTTATCTATATTTACTTGTTTTTAATGGAGTTTCTGGCTAAGGGGAAAAAGAACAGAAAAAAATGACTATTGAAGAGAATTGCTCTAGGAATATTAAAGATTACAAAGAGAATTAGGAAAATGAAAGAGAGCTGGAAGAAATAGAATAAAAGAATATAAATGAAAGAATAGAATAAAGGCTAATACACTCAAACACGAGAAAGAAAAGGAAGAGAAAAATTAAATAAAGTAAAAAAAAAGAAGAAAAGGAGAAAAATAGAAATAAATAGAATAAAGTTAAAAATAAACAAAAATGAATAAAAATTGAAGAGAAAAGAGACTAATACACTTACACAATATACAAAAAAAAAGAGAAAAAGAGAAAAATATAAAAAAAGAAATTAAAAAAAGAGAAATAGAAAGAAATAAAATAAACTTAAAAATAAACGAAAAAAAAAATGAAGAGAAAATAGAATAATACACACACAATAAACAAAAGAAAGAGAAAAAACGAAATAGAATAAAAATAAGACAGAAAAAAGAAAAAAAACATCAAATAGAACGAAATGAAATAAACTTAACGTAAATTCGTTTTTTTTCACTGGTTTCTCGTATTTTTCCCACATTTCAAACGCTCAGACTTTGCGATAATAACTTCCTGTCCTCGTAGGGAAGAAAATAACTGGTTCTCTTATTTTGGCCTCGTAGGGAAATAATAACTGGTTCCCTTTTTCTGGCCTCGTAGGGAAATAATAACTGGTTCCCTTATTTTGACCTCGTAGGGAAAAAATAACTGGTTCTCTTATTCTGTCCTCTAGGGAAAAAATAACTGGTTCTCTTATTCCGTCCTCGTAGGGAAATAATAACTGGTTCTCTTATTTTGTCCTCGTAGGGATGAGTATAACTGTTTCCCCTATTCTGTCCTCCTTCTTCTTGTTCTTGTTATTATTCTTGTTCTCGTTCTTGTTCTCGTTCTTGTTCATGTTCTTCTTCCTTTTCTTCTTCTTCTTCTTCTTCCTCATTTCCTTTACCAGAGAGGGAGGTGACGGTAAGGTATCCGAGCAGAGAACCAGGAGATTCGGAAACACAGCGTGAAAAAGAAAAAAATGTATAGAGAGAGGGAATGGGGGAGGTTCAGAGCAAGAGAGAGAGAGAGAGAGAGAGAGAGAGAGAGAGAGAGAGAAGGTTGGGGAATTGGACACAGAGACCATGTTAAACTTTTCCTCTCCCTCTCTCTCTCTCTCTCTCTCTCTCTCTCTCTCTCTCTCTCTCTCTAAGGGACGGTGTTTACCTGCGTTAATTATTTACACTCACCTGCAGAGATAAGAAACACCTTCACGCGCCTGCACACATACACACACACACACACACACACACACACACACACACACACACACACACACACACACACACACACACACACACACACACACACACACACACACACACACACACAACACACACACACACACACATAAAATATCCTTCCTTCCAAACACTCACAAACATTCAGGAAAGCATAGAATACATGTAAGTTAATTCTCAGCTTCTCCCAACGTGGCGCAGAACTGGCGAGGGACTATTTAAGAGAGCTCCCCTTTGAAATGCATAGAAAATGTAAACACAAGGCGGATATGTGAAGATTCATTGGTTTGTGTTCTGAGCTGCGGCTTGTATTCAGAAACGCTTTGCTCTCTCGCCACGACTGTTTTCCAAGGCCACAGAGATGAATAGGTGGGGTTTTAAGAGTGTTTCTCCAAGCAATAATGTAGAAATCTAGAAATCTCGTCATTCTGTCTCTAGAACTATAAAAAACTTGCCTAAAAAACGCTCTTCTCTCACCACGACTGTTTTCAAGGCCACTGAGATGAACAGCCGGACTTTTAAGAGTGTTTCTCCAAGTAATAATGTAGAAATCTTACCATTCTATCTTTACAACCATAAAATCTTATTTAAAAACGCCCTGCTCTCATACCAAGACTATTTTCCAAAGCCACGGAGATGAATAACTGGGTTTTCAAGCGTGTCTCTCCAGTTAATAAAGAAGAAATCTTGTCATTCTGCCTCTAGAACCGCAAAAACACCCTTAAAAACGCTCTTCTCTCACCGCGAGTGTTTTCCAAGGCCACAAAGATGACTAGCCTGGTTTTTCAAGAGTGAAAGAATAAATCTACCAGGAAACGTTGAAAAAAAACTAGGAAAACATAAACTAAGGAGAAAACTAAGACTGAGGAAATATTGATAAGTTAATAATGTAACACCAAACTTAACCTAACTTAACTAAACCTAACCTAACTTAAGGGAAAAGGAAAGTTTGAAGACAAGGACAAATTTACAATGAAACGTTGAAAAAATAGGAAAGCATAAATTAAGAAGAAAAGATAAACTGATTAATAAGAAAAATAATGTAAACTCTAACTTAATTTAATCAAAGCAAACCGAACTTATGTGAAAGAAAAGTGTGAAGAGAAAGAGAAAGAGGAAGTAAGAGAGAAATTAGAACAGAAGGAGAGGAGAGAGGGAAGGATGAAAACATTCCTTCACATCATTCATAATTTCATGTTTGCTAGGAAGGAGAGGAGGAAGAAGAAGGGGAAATGAGAACACAGAAGAGTAGACGAGGAAGAATAAGAGGAAATGAGAAGAGGGAAGAGGAGAGGAAGAAGAAGGAGAGAAGGAAGAAGGGGAAATGAGAAGAAGAAGGAGAGGAGGAGGAAGAAGGAGAAATGAAAAGCGAGAAGAGTAGAGGAGGAAGAAAAAGGAGGGGAGGAAGAAGAAGGAGAAACGAGAAGAGAGAAGAGGAAGAAGGAGAAATGAGAAGAGTGAAGAGGAGAGGAGGAAGAAAAGTGAAAGAAGAAAAGGAGAAATGAGAAGAGGAAGAAAAGAGGAAGAAGGAGAGAAGGAAGAAGAAGGAGAAATGAGAAGAGGGAAGAGGAGAGAGGAGAAGGAGGAGAAGAAGAGAGAGGAAGAAAAACGAGAGAAGAAGGAGAAATGAGAAGAAAGGAGAAGAGGAGAAGAAGAAAAGGAAGAAAAAGAGAAATGAGAAGAGAGAAGAGGAGAAAGAAGGAGAAATGATCACACACGTTTAAATTTTGAGAAAGGAGAGGAAGAGGAAATGGAGGAAGAAGAAACGGAGATAGAGATAATAAAAATAAACAACTGTAAGAAAAAGGAAATAGAGAAAAAATAAAGATAGAAAAAATAGAAAGAAAAAAGTAAAAGCAAAACATAAATCTGTATTAAGTGTGTGTGTGTGTGTGTGTGTGTGTGTGTGTGTGTGTGTGTGTGTGTGTGTGTGTGTGTGTGTGTGTGTGTGTGTGTGTGTGTGTGTGTGTGTGTGTGTGTGGGAGAGAGAGAGAGAGAGAGAGAGAGAGAGAGAGAGAGAGAGAGAGAGAGAGAGAGAGAGAGAGAGAGAGAGAGAGAGAGAGAGAGAGAGAGAGAGAGAGAGAGAGAGAGAGAGAGAAAGAAAGGATTGTAGAGTTGTAAAGCCGACCCAGTTGCACCTCTCTCTCTCTCTCTCTCTCTCTCTCTCTCTCTCTCTCTCTCTGAATGTCAAGTCTTTATGTACCCTTTTCTCCCTCCCTCCTACTCTTCTTCTTCTTCTTCTTCTTCTTCCTTTCTACCTTCCTCCTCCTCCTCCTCCTCCTCCTCCTCCTCCTCCTCCCCTTTTTTCCGCACTGCAGTCTCCTAGTACTTTTTTTTCTCGCGTTCTTTACTCTCTCTCTCTCTCTCTCTCTCTCTCTCTCTCTCTCTCTCTCTCTCTCTCTCTCTCTCTCTCTCTCTCTATG
>NC_059276.1:9965275-9975275 GCF_017591435.1 Portunus trituberculatus
TCCTCAAGATTGCAATATGTGTTCTCTTCTTTTCCTTTCTTATAACTGACGTATGAAAGCCTTCCCCCCTTCCCGCCTTCCTCCCAGCCTTGTCATCTCTGTAATATGTTCCCTGATCACTTCTATTTTCTTATTTTTCCTTCTCTTTCTTCTATCCTTTGTAAATAATAAGTTTTCTTCTTCCTTTCTGTTTTTTTTATCTTTCCTCTCATGTCTTCTTTTCGTTTCTGAGTTGTCTATGTGTTCACTTCCATCTGCTATGTCTTAATCCCTTCCTTCTTTCCTTCCTTCCTTCCTTCTTTCCTTCCTTCATTACTTCCTTGTCCCCTTTCTTTAATCCTTTAATCTGTTTCCGGATCATTTATATCTTATGCAATCATCTTCCCTTTTCGTCCCCCCCTCTCTCTCTCTCTCTCTCTGAAACGTCTATATAATTTATCTTTCCTTCCTCCCTTTCTTCCTGTCATTTCTGTAATTTCTCCTTCCATTTCCTTCTCTTCCTTCCTCCATTTCCCCCTTTACCATTTGATAGTCTCCTTACTCTTCCTTCTCTCCCTATCCTTCAATATTCTCCATTATCGACTGTCCTTTTCTTCCCTTCCATATCTTGTCCTTCGTTTCTCCATCCTTCTCTTTGATAATCTTCCCTCCCTCCATTCCTTCTCTCCTCTCCTCTCTTTAACCGTTATTCGTTCTCTCTCTCGTTCATTTATCTTCTCCTCCCTACTTCAAATCTGTGTCTTCCCTCCTCTTCTTCCTCCTTCCTCCTCATTCTTCTCTTTACAAGCTATTCTTCCTCACATAATTATCTTCCATTATCTTCCCTCACTGTTTCCTTTCCCTCTTCTTTCCTACCTCTAGATCATTTCTCTTCTCTTGTTTATCTTTCTTTTCACTATTCATTTCTTTTCTCTTATATTCCTTTTCCTGTCTTTTCATTTTCATTTATTTTCTTCTATCCGTTTATATTGCCTGGTTAGGATAGGTTAGGTTAGGTTAGGTATAATTGATTAGGTGAGATTTCCTATCCTTTGCAGCATTTCTTTTCCCTTTTTCTCTCCTACATCTATTACTTTTCTTTTTTGTATCCCTTTCCTCTTTATCTATCTCTTTTCTCCTTATTTTCCTTCAGTTTCTTCCTACACCTATTGTACACACTTAAATCCTTCAAATACCATGACGTGTTTTCATATTTATTCTTCTTACTATTTTGGGACTTTATACAGCATCAGAAACTCATGTGGGGGATTGAAATAGTGAAGACTGTGGCCATTAATCTTCTAACTTCCGTAGATCCTTCCTAATGTCAATAAAATGGTCTAATCGTACACAAATTTTAAGATAGAAATGTGTCCTAGTACTGAAGGGGTTAAAATAGTGAAGACTGTGGCCATTAATCTTCTGACCTCATAGACCCTTCCTAATGTCAATAAAAATAATCTAATCGTACACAAATTAGGGTAAAACTGAATCCTAGTACTGAAGGGATTAAAATAGTGAAGACTGTGGCCATTAATCTTCTGACCTCATAGACCCTTCCTAATGTCAATAAAATTATTCAATCGTACACAAATCTCAAGGTAAAAATGAGTCCCAGTACTGAAGGGAGTTAAGTCATCTTTCTGTTCTTCCTTCTCACCATACACTTTACCCAAGTCAGTCTTCCTCTGTCTTCCCGCGAGCTCTGCGTCTCCTCACCCTCCCTCTTGTATTCTTCATTAAGCGTGTGGATTGCCCCTTGCCCTCCCTCGGGTCCCACTTGATCCTTGGTGCCGGGTTGGTAAGAGAGAAAAGTTAGAAATGACGCTGATCCAATCCCAGGAAAGGGGAACAAAGAGAAGAGAGGATAAAAGGTGGACGCATAGAGAATAGACAATGCGGTGGAAGTGAAAGAGATAAGGAAAGTGAGGGAAGGGAAGAACCACCAAGGGATACAGTTCTGACAGCTTGAAGGATTGTGCTCTGGGAAAGGGTTGGACAAAAAGGCTCAGCTGTAAGGTTTGTTTGTGGTGAACGTGGAGGGAATCTAAATGTACCAGGGTTTCAGAATAGAAGATACATTAATGGCAATATATATTCACTTCTGGTTTAGTTTCAGGGACTGTCAGGTTTGGAGGAGGGTTGGAAAAAGGATTATTTATGAGGTTAGTGTGTGTGGTAGAGAGTAAACGTGACTGACTTAGAAACGAGATAGATTAATAGCAACACACACACACACACACACACACACACACACACACTTCTATCACGGTTGAAAAAAGACGTTTGTTGAAAAAATAAACGTCTACTGAGGATTTAAAGCCGAACAACGCGTGACTGACCTACAAAACACAAAATAGATTAAAAAACAACGTGGACCTTTTAATATAAGACGCACAACAGTCATTCCCTTACCTAGACACAATTATAACGTGGTTTCAAGGACAGTGAGGGCTGGAGAGAGTAGGTTATGATGTTACTGCACGTAGATTTAAAGCAGCCCTGCACTGACTGACCTACAAACCTACACGAACGTAAACAGGCAATACACAGTGAAATAGTTTAAAAGTGGTATCCGGAAAAGGGTCAGGAAAAAAGTTAATATTGGAGTTAGTAGTTTGTGATGATTTAAAGCAATCGTAAACTAAACTGACTATAAAAATGAAGTTAAGAGTAATGGGAATGTATTTAAACCATAATTTTGTGGACTATGACGGCGAAAAGAGGAAACTGCAGGGGTTTTGTGGGTTAAAAAGGATTGGGCTGGTTGAGTTAAAGCAGATCTGAATATTAGTGACAAAAGATAAATTCAGAGTAATGAGAATATATGTAAACAGTAATTTGGTGAACTGAGAGGGTGAAAAGAGGAAAATGGCGGGGCTTTTATAGGTTAAAATGGGTTGGGATGGGTAACTTAAAACAGATCTAAATATTAGTGACATAAAAAGGTAAATTAAAAGTAAGGAGAATATATTTAAGCCCTAAATTCCTGTACTGAATGGGTGAGAAGAGGAGATGTCGAGGTGTTTATTAGTTGTCAAGGGTTCGGAAAGATAGGTTGAAGCAGATGTCATAATAAAAACCGTAAATTAAGAGCAATGAGAATAAAGGCGAACAGTAATTTCGTGAACTGGGAGGGTGAAAAGAGGAAGTGTCTGGGTTTTCATGGGTTGTAATGGGTTGGGAGGAGTAGGTAGAGGGGTGACTAGGTGTGGGGTACAGATTTAAAGCAGAACTTCACGTGGATGACCTACAGAGCTGCACGTTAAAGGAATAGCAATAGGGACAAAATACCGTAGTGGTTTGAAGGATTGTGAGCTTTAGACACACACACACACACACACACACACACACACTCACTGGTTATAAATGCCCATGCAGACTTTGTATTCTTTTAATTCTCTATTTTCCTTCATCTCTCATCTTTTCTTCTATCTTTTTATATTTTACTGTAATGTAATACCACACTCACACAAAGCTATACATGATCACTGATGGACATTACTACTACTCACATGTACAGGTGTTTAGATGCCCCAGTGACTCTGCTTACCTGTAAAGAGAAAAAGGTGTATTTGGTTCCTGTTATTGTTATTATTATCAACACTATTATTACCGTCTTTTTATTTTAATAGCGGAGAAGAAAAGAAGCAGTAGTAGTAGTAGTAGTAATAGTAGTAGTAGTAGTAGAACAATAACAAGAAAAACGGAACCATGAAGAAGAAGAACACCACCACCATCACCACTATCACCACCATCACCACCACCACCACCAAAAAATCTCCTACAAGATACTAAAAAAGAAACTAATTCAATCCTTGACGACGGAATATGAAGGTCGAAGGATAACAGGACTCCCTTCAAGACTCTAAGACGTGCACTCAATTTAATACAGGCGGGACAGAGGAAGAGAGGGAAGGGAAGGGGGGAGGTAAATCACTGCCAACTCTACAAGGGTCATCCAACTCCTAACTCGATTATCATATACTGGAGGAGAAGGAGGAGGAGGAGGAGGAAGAGGAGGAGAAGGAAGAGTAAAAGAACAAGAAAAGCAAATACAAAAAAGATAACAACACCAGCAACAAAGAAGAAAAAGGAAAAACAAGAAGAAAAAGCAGAACAAGAAGAATGAAAAAGAAGAGGAAGATAATATATTACAGAAGCAGAAGGAGCGAGAGAAGTAAGAGTAAGAGGAAGAAGAAGAAGAAGAAGAAGAAGAAAAAAAAGTCGAAGAAAAAAAAGAAGAAGAGGAGGAAGAGGAGGAGGAGGAGGATGAGAAGGAGGAGGAGGATGAGAAGGAGGAGGAGGATGAGAAGGAGGAGGCCATAGCAATCTTTCCAAGGGTGTACTTTAATCTCAGTCGTTTTCATATTCATAGCAGTGAGAGAGCAGGTTTCATACATAGCCAGCTCACTCTTTGTCAATAGAGGAACCTTGTCACACTGTACTGTCAATCCGTCCTTTGCTCATCACTTACGAGAAATAGAGAAGAAGACTTTTATAGGGTGGCCTGGAATAGAAAGATGAAAGAGTTGTAAGTAGTGCCTGGAATATCATGGAAGCTGGAAGGCATAACTAGATGGAAAGGTAAGATTTATCCACCTTTCATTCATCACTTAGAGAAAATATAGAAAACTTTATTAGGTGGCCTGGAAGAGATGAAAGAGTTGTAAATAGAGCCTGGAATATAATGCAAGCTGGAATACGTAATTAGATAGACAGGTAAGATTTATTGTGATACCTGGAATAATGACTGAAAGAGAGGATTGCTAGATGGAGAAATGAGTGCTTCTGGTGTGCCTGGAATAGATGGAAAGCTCAAAGATTGCTAAATATGCTGATAAGGTAATAAAAGGAAGAAAGTGATAATGATGACAGACTGGAAGGAATACAAGACATTAGATTTTTCCTGGAATGGTTTGGAATACACTAAATGAGTCAATATTATCTGTATTTATTGATCTGTTCTGTTTTGAATTGATAAGAAAGATATTAGTAGTAGTTGATTAAGAAATAAAAAGCCAAATTCAAGGTATTTTTGTTTTTTTATCTTTTATTTTTTACCGCAAGAAAATTTAAGCTCGCAAAGAAAAAAGGAAAGTTTTGGCGGTAAAATATTGTAGATTCTTTTAAGGAACACCAATATTTCAGAGCAAGAAAAATGTCCCGAAGAGTGACGCGGCAGCACACCACCACAACACCACAACCTGGACACTCACCTCCACACACCATCACCACTAACACCACCACATACCAGCACCACCAAACCACAACACACCACCACCACTAACACCAGCACACCTAGACCACCACACACCACAATATTTCACCAAACACCATTACGTGAAAGCTAAGCACATACCAAACCACACACCACCACACCACTCCGCCCTGCCACACCACCACACCACCATACCACCACAATCACCACCACACCTAGACCACACACCATCACCACTAAACTCATACCAAAACACACCACCACACACTACAATATTTCACCACACACCACCATCTGACCACTAAACACATACTACACCACACACCACCACACACCACCAAACACCACACACCACCACCACCACACACCATCACCTGACATCTAAACACATACCATACCACACTCAGCACACCATCATGCCCTACCACATCATCACACAACACCACATACCTCCGTGACCTTGCAACACCTACAGGGTCAAACAGATATCTGAAGAAGGCAATATCGAGGAGCAGGAAGAGGAGGAGGAGGAGGAGGAGGAGGAGGAGGAGGAGGAGGAGGAAGAGGAGGATAAAATAAAAGTATTTTATGAATAATGAAAGAGGAACAGAAGACGAAGACGAGTGAATGAAGGGAGATGAGGAGAGAAGGAGAAGAGAGAAGGAAAATAAAAAACCAGAGAAGGATGAGAAGGAGGAAAAGGAATGGAAAATGAATGGAGGAGATAGAAGGGAAAGGAGAATAAGAGGAATAGAAAGAGAAGAAAAATGAGAACAAAAGGAAAAGGAAGAGAAGGAAAATAAACGAAGATGAGGAAAAGAAGAGTCATGAGAGGAAAAAAAGGGAACAGGAAAAAGAAAATTAGGAAAAGGAAAACCACAGAAAGAGAAAGAGGAGGAAAGGAACTCAGAGAAGGAGAAAGATCAGAAAAGGGAAAATCAAAGGAAGAGAAAGAGAAAAATGAGAATTAGAGAAGGAAAAGAACAAGGAAAAGAAAAATGAGGAAAAGGAGAAGAGGAAGAGGACAAAAAGGAGGAGGAGGAGGCGTAGGAGGAGAAAAGGGAAAAAAAACAGTGGAAGAATAGGAGAAAAATTAGGATTAGAGAAAGAAAAAGAAGAAGAAAATGAAGAAAAAAGAAAATCACTGGACGAGAAAGAGAAGGGAAAGGAGAGAAGAAAGAGGAGAAGGAAGAGAAAATGGAGAACCAGAGAAAGAGGAGAAGGAGGAGGAGGAAAAAGGAGAATCAGAATCAGAAGAGAAAGAAGAGGAAGAGGAGGATAAGAAGAGGAGAAGGATGAGGAGGAGGAGAAAGAGAAGGAGGAGGAAAAGGAGAACCAGAGGAGGAGGAGGAGGAGGAGGAGGAAGAGGAGGAGGAGGAAAAGGTGAACCAGAGGAAGAGGAGAAGGAGGAGGAGGAGGAGGAGGCATATCAACACTCATACAGTCAACACACCTGAGGGTAGTTAAAGAGACACACTCCTCACATCGCAGCGTAGGTGAGGGAAAGGTAGGTAGATTCCGTCCTACTTTTCTCCTCGCCTGTGTCAAGGTTATGTGTTTCCTCGCCTCTTGTTAACTGTTTGTATTCATCTGGCACACTCTGGAACTCCCTCTCTGCTTCCGTATTTCCAAGTTCCTGTGACTCTGCTTGATCTATTTCCTTCAGTGCTATGACGCGTTTTCATATTCATTCTGCTTACTGTTTGGTGATTTTATACAGCTTCTTAACTGTTTTTATTCCTCTGCCACACTCATCAACTCCCTCTCAGCTTCTAAATTTCCAGCTTCGTGTGACTGGGCTTGATCCAACTCCTTCAGTGCTGACGCGTTTTTATATTCATTCTGCTTACTGTTTGTATTCATCTTTTTTTTCATCTATACCATGTGGGTTTTTCACATGAATTAATGGGCTAAAGGGGGTACTTTATTGTGGTACCTCCTATCTCAAAGCCCACCCGCTAGGAAACCGTTGCCCCGAGTGAGGAAGCCCTACCTATACTTGGACCGTGGACAGGATTCGAACCCTTGGACCACAAAGCACACGGCGGCCCTACACTCTAGAACTCTCTCTGCTTCTGTATTTCCAACTTCCTGTGATTCAGCTTGATATAATTCCTTCAGTGCTGACGCGTTTCCATATTCATTCTGCTTACTATTTGGTGATTTTATACAGCTTCAGAAACTTAAGTGGGAGTTGAAATAGTGATGACTGTGGCCATTAATCTTCTGACCTCCATAAACCCTTTCTAATGTCAATAAAATCGTCTAATCGTACCCAAAACTCATAGTAAAAATGCGTCCCAGTACTGAAGGGGTTAAGAAGGAGGTTTCAAGACATTTATCCCTCTTTTTGGCTGACTCTCGGGCCTACAAGGGGACTGACGACTAAGTGGGCCGTTTTCTTTTATTCTATCTTATCCTTGGCCAGCTTTCTCCACTTACATAAAAGATATTCACCGTCTCTCCTTTACTAGATCTTGTTTTTCTTTTGTTTTTCATGTTTTGTGTTGCTTTTTGTGTTAATTATTTGTTTTATTTACTGTCTCTCCTTCTCAAGACAATGTTATGCCTTAGTGTGTCTTAATCTTGTTTTGTTTTTGTTTTTCATGTTTTGTGTTGCTTTTTGTGTTAATTATTCGTTTTATTCGATGTTTCTTCTTTACACGACAATGTTATGCCTTTCTGTCTCTTGATGTTCTTTATTTTGGTTCCCGTTTTCTGTTCATGTTTTGAGTTGCTTTTTTGTTCTTTTCGTTCCCTATCATGTGTTTCCTCTCTCCTTTATTTATCACGTTTCTTTTCACGGTACTTCCTTCGCCTCCTTTTCAATTTTTCCTTCTCCTTCAGTTCCTTCTTTCAATAACCAAATGTGAGTTTTACGTCCTTTGTGAATCAAGGAATGCTGAGTTTACCTTTCACTTTTAATTAAGGTGAGTAAAGGTGTCCTCCTCTTCCTCCTCCTCCTCCTCCTCCTCCTCCTCCTCCTCCTCCTCCTCCTCCTCCTCCTCCTCGTACTCCTCCTCCTCTTTCCTTCTTTTAATATTGCAAAGATTTACATAAAGAAGTCCTTGGCATTGCATCTATCATACCCTCCTCCTCCTCCTCCTCCTCCTCCTCCTCCTCCTCCTCCTCCTCCTCCTCCTCCTCCTCCTCCTCCTCCTCTTCTTCTTCTTCCTCCTCCTTCATCTCCTCTCCTCACTCTTCTCACTTCTCATCTTCATCGTTTTCTCATTTAATCCTTCTCACTTTTCTCTTTTTTTTTCCTCTTTCTTCTTCCTTTCTTTCTTTCTAATCCATCTCACTTTTGTTGTTTTTCTTTTCTTTGCTCGTCTTTCTTTCTTTGGTGTAATCCTCCTTTCTTCTCTTTGTTTATCTCTTTGATGACTTTTTCTTCTTCTTCTTCTTCTTCTTCTTCTTCTTCTTCTTCTTCTTCTTCTTCTTCTTCTTCTTCTTCTTATCCCTCGTTTCTTTTTCTTCCTTCTGTTTATCAAGACTAAAACTTAATTATTGTTGTTGTTGTTGTTGTTGTTGTTGTTGTTGTTGTTGTTGTTGTTGTTGTTGTTGTTGTTGTTGTTGTTGTTGTTGTTGTTGTTCTTCTTCTTCTTCTTCTTCTTTCTTTACAAACTCACACACTCTCGGTAGATCAGCTCAAGTAATTTCAAAGTAACTCAGGTCACATTAGAAAAATGAGGTCAGAACGGGGGCACATTTGGACCAGAAGCATTAAATCGTTATGTAATTGGAGGAGGAGGAGGAGGAGGAGGAGGAGGAGGAGGAGGAGGAGGAGGAGGAGGAGGAGAAAGAGGAGGAAAGGAGGAGGAGGAAGAAGAAGAAGAGAGAAAGAAAAAAAAGCAGAGTTACACGATGAAGAAAAACAAATAATGACAAAAGTAATAATCAGAAGAAAGAAAGAAAGAAAGAAAGAAAGAAAGAAAGAAAGAAAGAAGAAAAAGAAAGATTAAAACGAGAACGAGGAACACACACACATAAAAAAAGGAACAAATGATAACACAAACTGTCAGTCCTTTTACGAGATTGCTAATGATAAAACTACACGCAACACACACACACACACACACACACACACACACACACACACACACACACACACACACACACACACACACACACACACACAGACACACACACACCAAGAAACATAAACCACGAAAAAAAAACAGGAAAACACACGAGAACTGTCACATAACACGAAGAAGGCGATGAAGGAGAGAGAGAGAGAAAGAAAGAGTAAGAGAAAGAGAAAGAGAGAGAGATTTAAGCTGAACACAATACCTTCCTAGACTCTGCCAACAGGAAGTGACGTAAGAATAAGCTAAGAGTAAACCTTTCTTTGTCAACACGAGTGAGTCAGACAAGGCCAGGTGTGTCAACAGAGGTAACCTGACGAAGGGGCTGAAGGAAAATTATATCCCTGGCTTGTAAACTTTAGTGAGTCATCATAAACAGTGGAGTTCACAAGTTCAGCCTGTGAGGAGTTACTGGGAAGGGCTCACGTGTTTCTAAAGAGGTCAAGTTTGTTTCTAGTGATAATGTTTTGTTTTCTATTTATTCCATGTGGGCTTTTCACGGAATTTATGGGCTAAAGGGGATACTTTTTTGGGGTTCCTCCTATCTCAAAGCCCACCCGCTAAGAAACCGTTGCCCCGAGTGAGGAAGCCCAACCCACACTCGGACCGTGGACAGGATTCGAACCCGTGCGCTTGGAGACCCCTCAGACCCCAAAGCACGCATGGTTCCACTGTACCAAGGCGATTGGTGTATAAAGAATCAAAATACATT
>NC_059276.1:9980275-10067775 GCF_017591435.1 Portunus trituberculatus
TCTCTCCTTTCCTTTTATTTCTTTTTTCTTCTCTTCTCTTCACTTTTCTTTTTACTTTTTCTATTCTTCTCTTCTCTTCTCTTCTCTTCTCTCTCTCTCTCTCTCTCTCTCTCCATCACTCACCATTAATCCCTTTCACTCTCCTCTTTATCACAGCTTCACCTTCATCACCATCTCTCACCATCCACTCCTCTCCTCCTCTCACCATCTCCTCTTCCTCCTTCACCATACATTTCTTCAGTTCATTAATCTTCCCCTTTTTCCTGCTTCCTTCCTTCCTTGTCCTCCCTCTCCCCATCTTTATCATCGTTACTGTCTCCTTTTTCACTTTTTGATCCTATGGTCAGACGTATACATTACTCTTGTTCCTCTTCTTCCTCTTCCTTTTCTCTTTTTTCTGTATTCTTTCACCTTCTTATTTCTAGTTTTGCTTCCATTTCCTTCTCTCTCTTCTCTTCTTTTATCTTATTTCTTCCTTTTCTCTTCTTCGTCTTCCCCTGGTGTGCTTGTTCTCATTTTTATTTGTTTCTTATCTTTCTGGTTCTCCTTCTTTCTCCTCCTTCTATTTCTTCTTTCTCTTGTTTTCATTCTTGTTATTCTTCTAATTATTGTTACTCTTGTTAATTTCAATACTTATTTTCTTGTTTTTGTTCTTCATCTACAACTTTTCGTCTCCGTTCTCCCTTTCATTTCAATCAGTCATTATTGTTCCTGTTCTTGTTATTTCCCTTTTATTCTTCTTCTTTTCTCCTTCTTCTGCTATTACTACTACTTCTTCAATCTCTCCCTCTCTATCTCCACCATCTTCCTTTTCCTCTTATTATTTTGTTCTTGTTCTTGTTATTCTTTTTCTTCTCTTCTTTTATCTTTCTTCTACTATTACTACTACTTCTTCAACCCCTCCTTTCCTACCTCCATCATTTTTTTCCTTCTCTTCCTCCTCCTCCTTCTCATTTCAAAGGCTGTCACTTCTTGTTCCTGTTCTTGTTATTGTTTATTTTTCTCTTTCTTTCTCCTTCTACTATTACAACAACTTCTTCAATTTCTTCCCTACCTCCACCGTCCTCCTTCTTCTCCTCCTCCTCCTCCTACACACAGTTAATCCCTTATCTCGCCTTCCCTTCGCCTCTCTCAACACTAAGACTCTCGTTTTCCTTACAGCGGATTCCAGTTTCCTCTTGGCCAACGCTCAGATCGTAGACTATCCCATTGTTTACTGCAATGAGTCCTTCTGCAAAATTGCCGGTTACAACAGAGCGGAGGTGAGTACGAGGCTCTCAAGTGGTTGTGTTTCTAGTGTCTGTTAGTGTTTGGATTGTACTGCCTTGTTCTTCTTTCTAGTTGACTCTTATGCTTTTCTTGCCCTTCCTTGTGTTTGTGTGAGTGTGTGTTGTGATACCTTGTGATTGTATCGTTTTGCTTCTGTTTGTTGTGTATGTGTGTATGTGTTTGGATACGTGTGTGGGGATAAAAAGGTGCTTGTGTTTGTGTGTGTGTGTGTGTGTGTGTGTGTGTGTGTGTGTGTGTGTGTGTGTGTGTGTGTGTGTGTGTGTGTGTGTGTGTGTGTGTGTGTGTGTGTGTGTGTGTGTGTGTGGGTACGTTTCCCCAAGGTTTGTCTCTCTTTCTTCACGTTTTACTGCAGGAGTGATGGGTGAGACACTTGAAAAGATGAATTGGACGTGTGTTGTGGTTTTATGGGGGTTCAGAGATAGTTGTGAGGACCAAACTAGCCTCCTTACTCCTCTCCTTCTCTCCCTCTCTTTCTCTATCTCCTAATATCCAGACTCATCCACTTCTAACACCCATACTTAACCCCCAAGTTCCTCCACCTACCCACACGTATCCACAAACTATAGAAGGCAAATTTATACCCTCAACACAATTTAATCTTCAAAACCTCCCAGCTGTGATACCAGGCAGAGCTTCGAGCGAGGCAATTAACAAGCAGGTAGCCGTGAGTTCACACCTGTTCTGGCAAGGAGCATGCAAATCGCACACAGCTCACCTGAATACCTTACCTTGCCGCAAACACCATTATGAAACACCAACCCTGCTTCTACACCCTCCACACGCTTCACCACCACCACCACAACCACCACCACCACCTGAGACTACAAAGGAACAGAAAACGGGGCTAGGAGGGGGAATGTTAACGCCTGGAATAGTGAAAACAGAGAGGAAAGAAGAGGAGTATTTCTCAGGACAGCCACCAATCTGCTCTGCTCGCATTTCACGCCAGACCATAAAGGTTTGCTCAATAAGGGAAAGAGAGAGGAGTAAGAGGGAGCTTGTGTGCTGACTAGTAAAAGAGAGGAAGAATTTAAAGACAAAGAACGTGGAAACTTCGATAATGTGTACACAGAAATATAGAAACACAGAGACAGACTAGAAAGAGCATAAAGATTTGCTTCATAAGGGAAAGACAGGAGTGAGAGGGAGTTTGAGCGATGACTAGTAAAGGAGTGGAAGAATTTAAAGACAAAGAACGTGGAAACTTGGAAAATGTGTTTACAGAGATACAGAAACACAGAGACAGACTAGAAAGAGTATAAAGATTTACTCAATAAGGGAAAGAGAGAGGAGCAATATGGAGTTTGAGTGCTGACTAGTAAAAGAGATGAATTCAAAGCTAGAGAAGGTGGAAACTTGGAAAATGTATAGAGAAACACAGACAGAGAAAAGACAACGAGACAAAGACATAGATAGATAGATAAATACACAGACAGACAGACAGACAGACAGACAGACATGCAAGCAGGCAGACAGACACACAATAGGAGAGAAAGGAAAGAGGAAAATGTGAAGGAATGAAAGGGTGCGTGGGAAGAATAAGCAAAAATGCGAAATTGGGACGAGGGTGAAGGAAATAGAAAAGGTGGAGCAGGAATGAGAGTGTGAGTGTGAGTGAGAGAGTGAAAGGAGAGAGAGGGAGAGAGGGAGAGCGAATCAATCTATAAATTCTCGAAAAAAAAAATTATGGAATGATTCGAGAAAATACAAATTGATAACTAATTGAATGACTGACTGACGGACGGATTGACTGACTGACTAACATATTGACTGACTGACTGACTGACTGACTGACCAAACACCTAAAATTACAATCTAACTGACTGACTGAATAAATAAATCAATAAACAAGTGAATAAATAGATAAACAAACATTCCCAACCTCACTAACCTCACAAACTTACAAAAAACGAAAAAACAAGAAAAATCAACACAACCTCACATTTACTTTAGTCACTCATCAAAACACGATTAAAATTATGAAAGAAAACGAATGTCAAAAAAATAGAAAGGTGAGGTGAGGCGCGGGGCGAGGCCAGGGGTGGGCGGGGCAGTTTAGGGCGGGGTTAGAGTGGGCGGGGATGGGCGGGGTGGGCGGGGGTAAGGAACGGGCGTGGCAGAGCAAGAAAGGGTGGGGATTAAAGAGGTGAGGTGGATAGGTAGGGGAGGGGGAGAGAGAGAGAGAGAGAGAGAGAGAGAGAGAGAGAGAGAGAGAGAGAGAGCAGACACCCATAACAATGACACACAAAAAGATAAAAAGAAAAAAGAAAAATAAATCAATGAAAAAAAAACAATGAAAAAGAATCAAAACAGGATGATAGATAGAAGGAAGATGATAAAGAAAGGAACAGAGAGAAGGATAGAGACTTCCTTTACATAGACAGAGAAACACGTGGTTAATCCTTTATACCCTTTGTGGAAATGACAATACAAAGAAAGCAAATGACAATAGGAATAAGACAAACAAGATAAATGATAAGAGGAAAGGAAAGGAAGAAAAAAAAGGAAAAACAATAATATGGATGATAAAAATGAAAGAAAAGAGGAAAAGAAAGAAAAAAACAAGATGAATGATAAAAAGAAAAGAAAAGAAGGAAATGATAGAAAAGTAAAAGAAAATAAGAAAAAAGAAAAATGAGAAGAAGAAAAATTACCCCAGAAAAAGGTTAAATGACAAAAAAAAATTAAATATCAATAAAATAAATGAAAAAGAGAAAAATGAGCAAGAAAATAAAGAAAAGTAAAGGATAACATAAGAAAGATTACTTGAGCCGTCTGTATTGTAATGTAGTCAATTAATAATGTAGGGAATGAAGTCAGAAATGCTCTTAAGAACTGAGCTGCGCAGATTACAGAAGCGTTAACTCAGAGTCTGTTAAACCTTGCTGTGTGTGTGTGTGTGTGTGTGTGTGTGTGTGTGTGTGTGTGTGTGTGTGTGTGTGTGTGTGTGTGTGTGTGTGTGTGTGTGTGTGTGTGTGTGTGTGTGTGTGTGTGTGAAATGCTTGCTTTACTAACGATGAAGATAACGAAGATTACAACAACAAAAACAACAACAACAACAATAATAACAACAATAACAATAACAACAACAATAACAACAACAATCATAGAGGAAAAGATGAAAGGAAAGATAAAAGAGAAGAAAAGGAGAAAGAAAACACAAAAACAAACGGAGGAAAAGGATAATGAGGATAACAACAATATTAATGACAATAAAAGAGAAGAAAATAAAAAAAGCTGACAAAAATATAAAATGCAAAAGGAGAAAAAGAAAAAAAAGAAAACAAAACACTAAAACTTATAAGATATTTTAATAAACCACCACCACCACCACCACCACCACCATCACCACCACCACCACCACCACCATCACCACCACCACCACCACTACCACCATCACTACCACCTCCACCACCACCACCACCACCACTGTTCCTCTCCTCCATATTCCCTTTCCTCCCATTTTTTCCTTTCCTCTTCTTTTTTCCTCTTTTTCTTTCTTTCTATGCAGCTTCCATCTCTCTCTCTCTCTCTCTCTCTCTCTCTCTCTCTCTCTCTCTCTCTCTCTCTCTCTCTCTCTCTGTCGTCCAGATCCTTCCATCCCACGCAGACTCCCAAGCTGTAATCCTCCTCCTCCTCCTCCTCCTCCTCCTCCTCCTCCTCCTCCTCCTCCTCCTCCTCCTCCTCCTCCTCCTCCTCCTCCTCCTCCTCCTCCTCCTCCTCCTCCTCCTCCCTCCTCCTCCTCCTCCTCCTCCTCCTCCTCCTCCTCCTCCTCCTCCTCCTCCTCCTCCTCCTCCTCCTCCTCCTCCTCCTCCTCCTCCTCCTCCTCTTCCTCCTCCTCCTCTTCCTCCTCCTCCTCCCGGGCGAAGCAGGTGTCAGAACAAGGCGGAAGAGAGACAGAAACAGAGAATAACAGAGATGAATGAGAGGAGAGACAGAGACAGCGATGAAGAAGGGAGAAGATTAATGAGAGAGAGAGAGAGAGAGAGAGAGAGAGAGAGAGAGAGAGAGAGAGAGAGAGAGAGAGAGAGAGAGAGAGAGAGAGAGAGAGAGAGAGAGAGAGAGAGAGAGAGAGAGAGAGAGAGAAAATTAAAGTGGGATAATATTAATCTTTGCTCAGATTTCCCCAAGGATATTCTCTCTCTCTCTCTCTCTCTCTCTCTCTCTCTCTCTCTCTCTCTCTCTCTCTTCTAAACCATGAAAAATTGCAGTTTAGTTTGTTATGTCAGAGAGAGAGAGAGAGAGAGAGAGAGAGAGAGAGAGAGAGAGAGAGAGAGAGAGAGAGAGAGAGAGAGAGAGAGAGAGAGAGAGAGAGAGAGAGAGAGAGAGAGAGAGAGAGAGAGAGAGAGAGAGAGAGAGTTATCGTCAGTTGCCTTGTCTTCACTACGCTCTGGTGTGCAAGAAGAGGAGGAGGAGGAGGAGGAAGAGAGGAAGAAGAGAAGAGGAGGAGGAGGAGGAGGAGGAGGAGGAGGAGGAGGAGGAAAGAAGGGTTGCGTGGCTTCCTCATGATTTAATTTCTCCACCATGATTATTATTGGAGAGAGAGAGAGAGAGAGAGAGAGAGAGAGTATTATCTACACATCTGAGCACTCTTTCGTTACCTGGTCGGCCATATTGACAGTTACCTGGGACCCTTGGCAGGTAATTAAGATCGTGACAGGTAGGCAGGTGAGCGCTGAGAAAGAGGATGTAGAGTTATCTTTCTTCTTTCTCTCTTTTTTTCTCTTTTCACAACTGTATCTTCCGGTAACATGCGTCTACCCTCTTGCTCTCTCTCTCTCTCTCTCTCTCTCTCTCTCTCTCTCTCTCTCTCTCTCTCTCTCTCTCTCTCTCTCTCTCTCTCTCTTACAATCAATGCATGTTCTCACAGTCTTGTCTTTCTACCTGTCAATCCTAGCCAATATTTTACCTCTCTCTCTCTCTCTCTCTCTCTCTCTCTCTCTCTCTCTCTCTCTCTCTCTCTCTCTCTCTCTCTCTCTCTCTCTCTCTCTCTCTCTCTCTCTCTCTCTCTCTCTCTCTCTCTCTCTCTCTCTCTCTCTCTCTCTCTCTCTGTCTTCCTTGTTCCTTTTCTTCTATTTTATATCTAACCTTTTTTGTCTTCCTTTCTTCTCTTATCTTCTTCTTTCTTCTCTCCTTTACTCTGTTTCTTTCTTAGTTCTTTTCTCTTTATATCTGTTTTATGTATTGCATTTTTTCTGGTTCCGACTGTCTTTCTGTTATCTCTATTCCTTCCTTCTTCTCTTTTCGTCTCTGTTTTTCTATTGTCTCTATTCTTTCTTTATTCTGTTCTCTCTGTTTTTGTTTATCCTCTTTTCTTTATCCATCTCAATATCATCGTGTCTATTTTCTCTTTCTCATCTACTGCATCGTTTCTACTTTCTACTGTCTTTATTATCTCTATTCTTTCCTTCTTTTCTCTCCGTCTTCTTCTTTATCTTCATCCATCTCAATCGCATGCGTCTGTCTTCTATCTCTACACTATCAGCCAGTCTCCTCTACAGCCTTTTCTATCGTCATTCATCTCAATTATACCGCCTCTTCCGCCCTTTCTCTACCATTAGTTGTCCTATCCACACCCCTTTTGTCTTCATCTAAATCGCCACCTTGTTTTTTCTGTATCTCCTTATTTTTGTCTTCATTTTTAGCTATTTTGCTATTTCCTATACATTTTCAGTCTTGGTTTAGTTAATTATAGTATTGTTTTCTTTATATTGTCAGTAATAACTTTTTTTTTTTTATTTAAGTCAGCCTCCTTTGTCTTGATTTTTCTACACTTTTTCTGTCTTGCTCTAAATCATTCGTATTGTTTTCCTTCATATCGTCAATAATAACTTTTTTTCACCTAACAGTCAGCTTCACTTTATCTTCGTCTATGTAATCCTGTACTCCTTTTTCTCCTCTGTACTGTCAACCTTACCTTTCCATTCTCCACCTCCATTTCAATAACATATTCTTTACTGCATCTTTCACCGTGCCTCCCTTCACTACCCCGTCTACCATCATCTATCTAATTCACCATCTGCAGTGTTTTTACCTCTATACAGCCGGCCTCCCCTCAACGCCCAATTTATCACCATCTATCTTGCACCGTTTCTTTCACCTGCCAAAACTTTTCCTCCCAGTCCCAGCCTACAGCACGCCCGGTTACTGCCCGTTCTCTGTGTACTCTTACGTCCGTATTTAGAAACGCTTTGCTCTCTCACCACGACTATTTTCCAAGGCCACAGTGATGATTAGCTGGGTTTTCAAGAGTGTTTCTCCAGTTAATGATGCAGAAATCTTGTCACTCTGCCTCTAGAACCGTAAAAACACCTTAGCAACGCTCTTCTCTCTCACCACGACTGTTTTCCAAAGCTACGGAGATGATGAGCGAGGTTTTCAAGAGTGTTTCTCCAGTTGATAATGCAGAAATCTTGTCACTCTGTCTCTAGAACAGTAAAAACACTTAAAAAACGCTATTATCTCTCACCACGACTATTTTCCAAGGCCACAGTGATGACTAGAGGGATTTTCAAGAGTGTTTCTCCAGTTAACAATGTAGAAATCTTGTCACTCTGCCTCTAGAACCTTAAAAAAACATGCAAATTCAAATAAAGCCTCTTGCAATAGCGGAGGTGAAGCAGAGAAGTGTTTGAGAAGACGAGCCTTGGTCACTGCGGCAAGGCAACGGTAAATACAATAAAAACAACGCATAATAGAAGGCTTGGAACGCTCACAACGGGGAGAGGGGAGGGCGAAACTGCAGCATTTAATATTAGACCTCGTAAAAAAACAACTAGTCTTGCAACGTCCTCGCTTTAATGCTGCAATAAAGCCCAGACAATTTAACTCTTCAGGCAATAGGAATTCATAAACTAGAGGAATTAAGAAGCAGGTGGAAAGGGAGACTATGCAGGGTCACGTAGGGGAGAAAAGACAAGAACAGCAATAAAAGAACCGAAAAGAAGGGGAGTCAGAAATCAAGGAAGACAGAACCAGGCAGGTGAAAAGGAAAAGGAAGAACCACATGGAAGATTAGAGAAGATAAGAACAGTAACAAGGGAAGAACCAGAAGGAAAGGATGTCTAGAACCAAATAGGACAAAACCAAGTAAGGAAAAAACAGGAAAATGAAGAACCCAGGCAAGAAAGAACCAGGAATTAGAACCCCATGGAAAAACGTAGGGAAGAACCGGACAAGGACAGTATCAGAGAACCAAGACAGAACTAGGCAAAGAAAAAAAACAGGAAAATGCAGAACCTAGGCAAGAAAGAACCAATGAAAAAGAAGAACCACATGGAAAGAGTAGGAGGGAGAACCACGCAGGGCAGAACCAGATTAGAACAGTACCAGAGAGAGAACCAGAAAGAGAGGAGTCTAAAACTCAAAAGGACAGAACCAAGTAAGGAAAAACAGGAAAAAAGAACCAAGGAAAAAGAAGAACCACTGAAAAGAATGTATAGAGAGAGAACCACGTATAACAGAACCAGGCAAGGACAGTATCAAAAGAACCAGAAGAAATAGAAGTCTAAAACCCAGAGAGAGAACCAGAAGAGAGTCTAAGAACCAAAGCAGAACCAGGTAAGGAAAAACAAATAAGAACCAAGAGGAATAGTTTAGGATACCCCACAAAGGACACGGCAAGGATGTCCCAAAGGATTTTTCAATTTTTTTTTTGCATATTAACGCCACAAATAGCTCCACCCTTCGCTTCAGAACGCTTAAACGCTTCGGGATGGCGAGAAAAATAGAAAATGCATGGAAAAGTTAACTGAGTAAAATGCCACTTGTAATTATCTTGCCCCCAGAAAACTTTAACCCTTGGGAGAGTAAAAGCGTGTGTGTGTGTGTGTGTGTGTGTGTGTGAGTGAATGAAAAAAAAAAAAAAAATTAAGTGGAAAAAGGCGTCGCTCATAATTAGAAGGTGTGAAAAACGTGAATGTTCCAACGAAAAATTTTAACTGCTGGTCCAAAAAAAGGTGAAAAATAAAGCTGAGGAACTCTCGTCACATAACAGCAAGTCAGAAAGTTTGAAGCGCATAATAAAAAAAAAGGAGTTTAAGCGAAGTAGAAACATATTTTACTAAACACTTTATGAGTAATGAGGAAAGAAATGTCGCTTTTCATATTAGAGAGAGAGAGAGAGAGAGAGAGAGAGAGAGAGAGAGAGAGAGAGAGAGAGAGAGAGAGAGAGAGAGAGAGAGAGAGAGAGAGATAGAGAGAGAGAGAGAGAGAGAGAGAGAGAGAGAGAGAGAGAGAGAGAGAGTTTAAAATTGTCGAGAGAGAGATTTGAAGGCAAGAGAGAGCTTTTCATATTTGAAGGCAAGAATTATGTTTAGATGAGAGAGAGAGAGAGAGAGAGAGAGAGAGAGAGAGAGAGAGAGAGAGAGAGAGAGACCGTCACCCCTCAAGTCACGCAGTACAGGTAAGATTTATGAGGTAATCACACCTGTCTTACCTTGTCGTGTCCTTTGCATGTCATCTAATTAATAACGAGGAAAGGTGAAGTGCAAATCCCTTCCTTCCTTCCTTCCTTCCTTCCTTTCCTTCCCTCCTTCCTGCCTTTTTTCCTTCTTTCCTTCCTTTCTTTCCTTCTTTCTTCCTTCTTTCCTTCCTTCCTTCATTCATTCATTCATTCATTCCTTCCTTCCTTCCTTCCTTTCTGCCTTTTTTCCTTCTTTCCTTCCTTCCTTCCTTTCTTTCTTCCTTGTTTACCTACTGTCTTCTTCCTCCTCCTTTTTATCGCCTTCATTTTCTCCTGTTCCATTTATAATTTCTTTATCTCCATTCCTACTCTTCCTCCTCCTCTTCTGTGTTCTATTTTTCCTTATCCATCTTTCTTATTTTTCATCCTTGCTCTTGTTTCTATTCCTACTTTTCTTTCCTCCAATTTGATTTTCTTTCTTCTTTTTCTCCTTACTCTTCTTCCTTTCATTATTCTATTTTTTACTGTTCATTCCTACTCCTATCTATTTCTCTGTTTTATTTTCCTTATACTCATTTCTTTCTATTTTCCTTCACTTTCTTCCCTTTCTGTCCTCGTTCCTCCTTCCTTTCATTTTTTTTCTCGTCTTCTAACTCCACCGCACTTAGTTTCTCTCCTATTCTCCTCCTTTTCCTCTCCCACCTATCTTTTTTCCCGCTCCTCTAACTTCCACACTCCTGCTCCTCCTCCTCCTTGCATCCACTTTCAAGAACAGCTCATCAACACTACATCCTTTCATCGCTCTTTTTTTCCACTTGCTATTCGCCTCTTGTTGAACACTGCCTCTAGTTCATCCGGTCCCGTCTCTTCCTTCAAAGCAACTTCAGGAATCTCAAAAGTCTTTAGCACCCAGGGAAGTGGTAGGAGTAGATGGAGGGGTGGGGGAAGGGAAGGGGTGGGTGAGGGCAAGGGGTGAGGAGGGAAACGGGGAGTGAATCTAATTTCTCTTGCATAAACGCAGCGCAAACAGAAACTATGTCAGAGATTAACATTCTCTCTCTCTCTCTCTCTCTCTCTCTCTCTCTCTCTCTCTCTCTCTCTCTCTCTCTCTCTCCTAGGACAGAATCTCCCAGCAACTGGCTCGCTTCTTCCTCTTCTTCCTCCTCATGCGCTTCCTATCTCCCTCACCGAGCAACTGACTTCCTCCTCTTCCTCCTCCTCCTCCTCCTCCTCTTCTTCCTCTTCTAGCCCGCCCGCCATTACCACTCCTCCTCCCGCTCGCTCTCTCCCTCTCTGAACTCTCTCTCTCTTACTACGTCACACTCTAGCCAGTCCTCCTCCTCCTCCTCCTCCTCCTTCACTAGCCTCACAGCAGCACACTCCTTCCTCTCCACTAACGCCCTTCCGCCTTCTTCCTGCTGCCATTACCGTCCTACCTCTCTCCCACTGCATCTAAGCGACTCTCCCACGTGAAAGCCATCTATGATATTCCAGTATATTTCAACATCCTCGTTTTTCTTCATGTGTCTTTTCTCCAATGGTAAAATGTTCTCAGTGACAACTATAAACAATCGCCAGTTTTTATTTGTACAAACGTTACATTTTCTACTGATTCCTACCATTAAGACAACCATCAGAACGCACACTGGCGTCTTTTTTCTTCTTTTTGTTCTTCACGGTTCTATGAAGTAATGTTTTTCTCCTAGTTTTCTTCGGATTTTACTGTTTCAAACACCTACTCTGTCTCTCTATTCTTACAAACACAAACTTCTATATTTATTGCTACTCTGATGACGCCTACCACACACACATGCACACACACACACACACACACACACACACACACACACACACACACACACACACACACACACACACACACACACACACACTAAACCTTGTCTTCTCATCTTTCTTTTCTTTGTCTTTCACTATTTTCAAGTAAAAATCTTCAATAACAACATTTTCTCTTAATTTTCTTCATAGGATTCTACAGTTTCACACATTTATCCTGTCCCTCTATTCCTACAAACGCAGACTTCCCTACTTATTGACGACATGCACCAATATTTACACAGACACACACACTAAACACTTTATCCTGATTTTCTTCATAGGACTGTACAATTTCACACACCTATCGCGTCATTTTACTCCTAGAAACTCAAACTTCCATGCTTACTCCTACTCTGACCACGTCCACCACTTACACACACACTAAGAACACTAAGCGCTCTCTCCTCCGTCAGGTGATGCAGAAGTCATGCCGCTGCAGCTTCATGTACGGGGAGCTGACGGACAAGGAGACCATATCCCGGATAGAGCAGTGTCTCGAGAACCAGCAACAAGACCAGTTCGAGATCCTCCTCTACAAGAAGAACCGTGAGTCGCCATCGCTTCTTGGGGCTTTGTTGGAGTGTTAGGGAGTGCCTTGTCTTGTCCTCACTGCGGGATATCTCAAGGGGGCTGCTGACTATGTGTCCACTCATGTTTATCTTTAGGAGGTTCTGATAGTGATTATGCTGCTTCCTGAGATCTATGCGGTGCATTATGCTGTGTCCGGGTAATTTTATGGGGGGATTATGCTGTTTCAGGGCACTATTTGGATATTTATGATGCTTCTAGGGCATTATTTGGGTGTTTATGCTTTATTGGGGCACTGAAGGGTGTGTATGCTTAGTCCAGGGCAGTGAAGGGTTGTTTATGCTCTATCCGGGGGAACGCTGTGTTTATACTCAATACCGGGGCCAATGTCAAGGCTCATGCTCTCTCTCGGAATGGAATTGGATGTTTATGCTCTGTTCGGGGAGCCTCTGAGGTACCAATGTTCCGCCCAGGGTTGCCTATGATCCCCTGGGGTGTTCTGGTGTTGCGGTTCGGGTGTGGTGGTGTAGCTGTGGTGGTGTTGTCTCCAAGATGGCTGTGCTAATTCTGGGAGTCTAGTTTGGTGTCGTGGCTGGTGTTTGCTTGGGTTTTGGTGGTGTTAGTGGTGCTGAGCGGTGTTGACAGGATCTCTAGGGGAGACGTGTTTAGAGAGTGATGGATGGTGAGGAATATGTGGTGATGAGATGGTGAGGTGTGTGTGTGTGTGTGTGTGTGTGTGTGTGTGTGTGTGTGTGTGTGTGTGTGTGTGTGTGTGTGTGTGTGGACTTAATTATCCCACTTCGCTGCCACCATTTAACTCCGGTATTTAATCGAGGCCTGCTTAGTATTCACACCCTGACAATTGCTCTTCGCCATTCGAGCTTCTGTAATGACTAAAAACTTCAACCTGTTTGGGGACTGGCACCTCAGTGGGCCTTTCATCTTATTTTTCTCTTCAATCAGTATTTGTTGTCCCCTTGGCTGGGTTTCACTATTACATAAAAAAAGAAAGAAGAAATTGAAGGAAGACAAGGAGTGAAGGGTGAAGGGAGAAGGTAAAGGGAGAGACAAGGTGGCATTAAGAACAGTACCCTTTATCAATCACCCTATTACCCTTTCACCCTTTCTCCTGTCCACCCCCAAGACAAGACAGGTGTGATAGCTTCGTTGATCACTGTCCCAAATTAACTGCTGTCCTTATCGATTTACGACTGGACAGGTGAACTCAGGTGAGCTTGAAGGACCTGAGTGAGTAGTGAGTGAGTGAGTGAGTAAGTGAGTGAGTGAGTGAATGAGTGAGTGAGTGGTATGCTTAGTAAGTGGGTGAGGAGAGTGCATATGCTTGTTGAGCGGACACACCAACATTCAATATGCTTGGTGAGTGGGACGAAGATCAGTCACTACGCTTACTGAGTGGGTAAGGGAAGGGTTAATATACTCCGTGAGTGGGTGAGGGAAGGGTAGGGAGAGGATAGTGAGGAAGAAGCAGGAGTCAATATGCTTACCGAGTGGGTGAGGAAAGCGGCACTATGCTTGGTGAGTGGAACGGGCGGAAGCAGCAGTCAATACGCTTGATGAGTGGGGCAAGGACGGTCACTATGCTTACTGAGTGGGAAGAGAGGAAGCAGCAGTCACTATGCTTACCACGGGGCGAGCAGCGGATGTTAAAATGTTGTTAAGTCCTTGTGGTTCTAAAGTTTTGTTCTGGAAGTTTTGAAGTTGCAAGGAAATGAGCCGAGAGAGAGAGAGAGAGAGAGAGAGAGAGAGAGAGAGAGAGAGAGAGAGAGAGAGAGAGAGAGAGAGAGAGAGAGAGAGAGAGAGAGAGAGAGAGAGAGAGAGAGAGAGAGAGAGAGAGAGAGAGAGAGAGAGAGAGAGAGAGAGAGAGAGAGAGAGAGAGAGAGAGAGAGAGAGAGAGAGAGAGATAGAGATAGATAGATAAAGATAGATAGATAGAGAGGTTCATTTTGCTGGTGCGGGGTGAACCTTGTTATTACCAGTTCCTCTGACGTCCCTATGATGTGAGGCACCCCGCGGCTGTACACGCGGCGAGGTATCTTTACCCGGGAGTGAGTGCCATGGTGTGCGTCTCAGTCTGAGTGACGCACAAAGCAGGTCATAAGTCTTCCGTGAGTAGATTAATGTCGCGGTGATAAATCATGTTCTTCCGCTCTTTGCTTGTCATCAGAACTTGTGGCTAATCTTATAATGGTCCCGGTACAGTGAGTGATGGTGAGTGAGGGTGAATGACTGCCTGTCCTCACTGTCCTCACCATTGCTGCTCGCGTGTCCAGTGTTCCTTGAGGCAGACTCGAGCGGTAAAGATACCCTTGGGCCGCGGTGCACGGTGCCAGCAGAGGACGAGACAGTCTGCTTGGTGACTCACAAGGAACCACTCACTGACCCATCACACAATCAATGCTCACTCTCAATGTGCAGCACTGATAATTAGAGATGATGATGATGATGATGATGATGATGATGACAGAACAATTTGCATAAAGGTTCCTCCGCCAGACACTGTTCATGACACCCACCCACCCAGCCCCCAGCCCCCAGCCCTGCATGTAGGTCCCTCCCCCCCTGGCCCTCAGACCCCCGCAGGGAAAGCCTATTCACGAATTGGTCCCCAAAGTCCCAGTCCCCCGCCTCCCGGAACGCCGATTGCTCTGTGAACACCTTGAGTACCTGAGAGTAAGTCTTGTCTCACCTCACTGGATGTCTCGTCTCTTGTTCAAGTTCCTATAGGAATGTTTCTTGTACTAAATTTCACTTCACATTTCACAGTTTATAGAACCTTTACTTTCCTCACACCGCCCCATTTCTCCCTTTAGTCTCCCCTCCCTTCCTCTCCCCTACCCCTCCACACCTGCTCCATTTTCTCACCACCCTATTACTTCATTTATTCTCTCCTCCCTGCCCCTCCTCACCCCTCACCCCTCACCCCTCACCCCACCCCCCGCCGTGACACAAGGGGTCCTCCAGTAAGTGTACGCACCTTTACTCAGGTGTGAACTCGTGAACTTGTAACCTTTCTCAGTTCGATAATAGTCAACAGCTGTGTGATGGCGGGCTGTCCCTTGCCCTGTGCCCTGCCTAGCCCCTGACCTCTTCCCCCTACCCCCATGCTCCCTGTCTCCTGCCCCTTTTGTTCCTTCTCCCCTGCTCCACCACCCTCCCTCCTTCTCTCCTTTCTCCTCCCAACTATTTCTTAGAACCACGCCCCATCCATTGACTGTCCTCCCTTGTTCCTCCATTCACATCCCTCCCTCCTTAGCTCCACCCTTCCCTTTCCCTCCCTCCCTCCCTCCAACCCTCCCTCCCTCCCCACTCACTGTCTTAAGCTTGCTATTATACCTCCTTTGCAGATTCTAAGATGTTTTTGGCCCAACCAAGAGTAAAACCACGGGTAATTATCTCTGCCTGAGCCATGCCTCCTCCCAGCCCAAGCCGCCGCCACCACCACCCGCCCACCGTCCGCCACCAACAGTCATCTCCTCCAGCGCCTCCTGCGGGAGTTAGGACGCGTGGCAAGGGTTGTGGTGGTGGCGGCGGTAGGGCGTCTGTCTCTCGTTGTTGTGGGAGCCCTGCTAGGAGCGCCCACCCATCCCCGCCCGCCACGCCCGCTCCTCCCACCCACACCCACGGACTTTGCCATGTCGGATCCAGTGGGTGTGGGCGGCGAGGGTGGGCGGCGGGCGTGTAGTGTAGTGGTCGTGGCATGGTACCGGAGGCTTCGTTTGTAGTGCCCACTGGCCCTTCCCCTCCCTATCCCACCCTAGCACACGCCCCCCACGGCCCGCTAGACAGAAGATATACAGAGTTGCATTTTGCATTTGTGTGTATATCAGTCACAGTGATGCAAAGAGAGAAAGAGAGAGAGAAAGAGAGAGAACAGAGAGAGAAAAAGAGAGAGAAAATAATGGTGGTAACTAAAAGGATAATGAGAGATCCATTAGAGCACTTCCTGTAGCCACTGTCTGTAAATGGGCTGTATTCTTAATCGTCTGGGCGTCTTCTACCTATCATCAACACTGTTCTCGCCATTACAGGAACGGTTTAACAATTCTGCATCTCCATTGGTACAAAAATCAAACACAAACACTTACAAACACCACACAAATCATCTTTTTCAGACTATTACAGAGATGAGGTGTTTAAACTGTCGTGATTCTAGAAACAGTTCGTCACTTCTACATCTGTTTGACACAAGACAACGAGACGCTAGTCAAGCCAACACAGTCTTTGAGAAACAGTGGTTGTAATGGAATTTAAACTGTTCTCTTGATTCCAGTGGCTGTTTAACAAATCTACATCAGTAGAATAGCAAACAAACACACACAAACAGAGAGTAAATCAGCTAAGACTTCGAGAAACAGTGGTGAGAGAGCTAAGCGTTTCAGAATACAGTCTTAAATGTTTGCTGCGAAGGGTGGCATAACAAATCTTGTGAGGGCACGGAGCCTTTGCTGTCCCCGGCCGTGCATGTCCCCGGGGCGCAGCGAATCTGGCCCACCGCTTCCTTCTACGAGTACCTTTAGCTTAGTGGTGCCTCGCCTCTTGTTACCCGCGTGTGTGGCGGCTCCGCACACCACTAATCTGGCCCCATGTTCTCTCCACAGACAGCGGACTTCCAGGTAACGAAGATTCAGCCAATCACTTTATTTCTCTCTCTCTCTCTCTCCCTCTCTCTCTCTTTCTCTGTCTCATACTATTTCTCCCTCACGCCCTCTCCCCCTTCCTCGGCCTCACCTACGGCCCGAGGGAGCGTCCAGCATTGCAAAAACCTTCTCCTTATCCTGCAAATGTCTGCCGCTGCCTCCATCCTGCCTTCCTTCCTGCTTTCACTGCCTTCCTTCCTCCCTCATATCCTATTCTCTTGAGGATATTTGTTTGATCTCTCTCTCTCTCTCTCTCTCTCTCTCTCTCTCTCTCTCTCTCTCTCTCTCTCTCTCTCTCTCTCTCTCTCTCTCTCTCTCTCTCTCTCTCTCTCTCTCTCTCTCTCTCTCTCTCTCTCTCTCTCCATTTCGTTTGTTCCTTCTTATCCTTTTAAATTTCTTTCTCTACCTTCTTCATGTATATATTCTCTTAATTTCTCAAGTTACCAATTTCTCTCTCTCTCTCCCTCTCTCTCTCTCTCTCTCTCTCTCTCTCTCTCTCTCTCTCTCTCTCTCTCTCTCTCGTTTTTCCTTCCATCACGTCGCTCCTCGCCTTCCACTCAACGCTTCAATCCTCAATCCTCCGTCCACCTCCTTGCCATCACCGCTTCCTTCACATTCCACGCTGTTTGGAGGGTGTGGCTGTCGACCCTCCACCTCCACCACCACCACCGCTATCACTAAGGAGCCTTCCACCCTCCTCCTCCTCCTCCTCCTCGCCCCTCTCTTCCTCCTCCTCCAATCTCGTGTTTCCTTCAGCAATGAAATTCCCAGGATTTTTTTCCCTCCTCATTACCTGGCATTTGGTCACGTGACTTTCTCTCTCTCTCTCTCTCTCTCTCTCTCTCTCTCTCTCTCTCTCTCTCTCTCTCTCTCTCTCTCTCTCTCTCTCTCTCTCTCTCTCTCTCTCTCTCTCTCTCTCTCTCTCTCTCTCTCTCTCTCTCTCTCTCTCTCTCTCTCTCTCTCGTTATTATTTTTCTTTTCTCTGCCATCTTTTATTCTTTTATTTTCTTGTCTCCTCTCTTTTCCTATTTCTCGATTCCTTCATAACTCAGCTTATCGTCTCCCACTATTCCCCATATTTCATTCCTACTCTTATTTCGCCTTTTTCCTCCTCCTCCTCCTCCTCTTCCTCCTCCTCCTCCTCCTCCTCCTCCTCTTTCTCCTCCTCCTCTTTCTCCTCCTCCTCCTCCTCCTCCTCCTCCTCCTCCTCCTCCTCCTCCTCCTCCTCCTCCTCCTTTTAATTCGTACTCTTTATACTCATGTTTTATCTTCTACCTCCTTCGTTTTTCCTCATCCTTTTCTTTTCCTCTTCTCTTCTTCCTCTCCATGTCCTACTCTTCTCTCACCTCTTTCTTCCTCCTATTTTTCCTCTTTCTTTACAGTACATCCTTTTCTTCTTCCTTTATATCCTATTCTTTCAATTTACATTTCTATATTCTATCCAACATCTTCAAATTCAACTCCTCTTGTACCCTACGTCCTGTCACTTCCACCTCCACCTTACCTCCTCCACCTCCACCTTCCCTCGCGCTCCCCCCCATCAGGGTCGTGGCGGCGTGAGTGGATGGCCCCTCTGCCACGCCTCTGCAGTAGAAATTCTCTGCCAATAGCTCTTAGCCCAGTAAACCAAAAAGAACTCTCATTTATTTTGAAGAGCCAAGCGAGTTTTAACCTTTTTTTTCTCTTTTTTCCGTAGCAGCCATCAGGAATGTGTTCTCAGATACCTTGCATGTTATCTTTCTATTATTACTATTATTATTACTATTACTACAATTACTATTATGTTCCCATATGAAAAAGCTTACGCCCTTGAATACTTCTCAAACGCATCAGATGTGTATGTGTGTGTACGTGTATGTGTGTGTATGTATGTACGTGTGTCTACATCTGGACAAACACCCCCACTGCTTGTAGATGGTTAGCTGATGATGATAGTGATGACAATGAGGAGTGAGAGTCCCGCCAGCAGGAAAACACAGGTGTAGTAAGGATTATTAGTGTACTGTACCCTTAGCTTCCTCCCAGTGTCCCATAACCGGTTCTCGGCTTCCCCCCTCCCCGTACTACTTGGAAAACACTGACCTGGTATAAAAAATGCATGGAAAAAACGAAAAACTACTGCTGGAAAACTAATGAAGTGTTTGAACAGTACAGAAACTCGTATTAAAAAGATAAAATGTCCTTTGACACAGAGTTTTGCGTTTTTTATCACTCATACTTGCACCAGGTTAGCGTTTTGTCAATAGTACATAGTGTTTAGTCTAGAGCTAGTGTGGAGGCGCTGCTCCTAGGCGTGGCGCAGCTCTACAATGGCAGGAACATCGCCACACCAACACCTTCACCTCAGGACCCTCTTCCCTGCGTGCGTTCTGCTCTGCCTGGGTGCTGCACGGTGACTATAGCAACATACACACAAGCACACATAGCCACTAACACATACTGGTGGCAGAGGTGGGATACAACTGATAATAATGGTGGCAGTGGTAGGATATCAAGCCCCCCTCTCCCTATAAATACATCTTTACTATTCTCACATCCCTATGCACGTTGACTATAGCTACACACACACACATACACGCACACATAAGAACTATCCTATATTGGTGGCAGAGGTGGGACACAGCTACTAATATTGGTGGCAGTGGTAGGATGACAAGTTTCCTCCCCCTACACATACACCTTTACCCTTCCCACGTCCTTATCATCCCAGCAGGTGAGAGGCAGGCCAGGTGACGCCTAATTACCTTCACGGATCCCTGAAATTGCCGCGCTGCGTATGTGAGGTCATTGCAAGTCATTATATTATCTCCTATTATCCCTTGAAGGTCACGGACGCAAGGCAGATCAATGCAAAGAAAATACTACATAAAAAACACGTTGCGTATGTTATTTTATAATGAGAAACTAAAAAAAAAAATCTCAATATTAATTCATAAATAATAAATATTAATGAGGGGACAAGAAAGGATACGGTCAAAAATACGAGAAATTTAACCTACATGATAAAAAAAAAAATATTACAATTAACACGAAAATAAATGACAAAACTCGTTGAGAGAGAGAGAGAGAGAGAGAGAGAGAGAGAGAGAGAGGGTTGGGTAGACGGAGAGCATCGTTGGCTGCGTCACATACAATTTTCCTCGAGTCGTTAATCCACATCACGACAGCAGACAACCAGATTAGTCAGGACGAGGACAGGGAACGACCAGTGAGACGAGACCAGGGAGAGTGAGAGCGAGAGTGAGAAGGAGAGGAGAGGGAGAGGATGCTGAGAGGATGGGGGCGACTGATACGGAAAGACAAAGGGAGAGGAAGAGAAGAGTGTTTTCAGAAAGGAAGGTAGGAACGTAGGAAGAGAGAGGGTTTAGATAAGAGGCTGAAGAAAAGGAGAAGGTAAAAAGAAAACAAAGGAAGACAGAAGAAGAGGAGAAAGATATTAGGTAAAGGAGAAAGAAAAAAAGGTAACTAAAGGAAGAGAAAAGGCTGAAAAAAGGAAGAAGAGGAAGAAAAGAGTGAGAGGAAGAGACATTAGATAGAAATAACTAAAGGGAGAGGAAAGGTTGGGAGAGAAATATGTGAGAAATAGAAGGAGAGAGAAAGAAAAGAAGAAAATGGATGAGAAAAGGAGAGAAGTTACAGAATCAGAGAGCGAGAGAGAGCGAGAGAGAGAACGATAGAGAGAGAGAGAGAGAGAGAGACGAGCGGCGCCATATTCTCAGAGGGGACACATAAAAGTCTTGTTGCATTGCCTCGCCCCTTCAGCTCCCTCAATTCAAAGAGGAGGAGGAGGAGAAGGAAGAACAGTAGGAAACGAGCCTTTAAAGAACTATTCCCTCTTGCCTAACACTACAGCAGGAGGAGGAGAAGGAGGGGAAAGGTAAACAAGAGATGGAAGAGAGAGAAAAATGAGAAACAGAGAAAAACAGAAAGAAAATCAATCTCAAAGGACTTCCATTAACAAACCTAAGCAGACATAATTTAAAAATCCCTTCTTACTTAATGGCAAGGTAAAAACGCTCTTACAGGTGGGCCCAGGTGAGATGGGAGGGGCCTGGGAAGGGAGGAGGGTTCAGGTGAGGGAGTGAGCGGGCCAGGCATCAACAGGTAAACAGAGAGGCAGAGGAACAACCTCCTGCACCTTCACCTTTAAGTTGGCCCGCCAGCGTCCACCCTTGTGATAATACTTCCGTGGTGACCCCACACACCTGTCACTAATGAGCAGCGAACACACCTGGCCGGGGGAAAATACACCTGGCTCATAAAATAAAAGAAAAATCAGAAGAAATATACAAAAATGAGTTAGTTCCTTTAGGTCACGTGTAAAATAAGTTCGCCATTTCTATTGCTCCCCATATACCTGTACCTAATGAGGATTTGACACACATGGGCGGAGGAAAATACACCTGGCTCGTAAATTAAAAAGAATACTCAGAAGAAATATGAAAAAAAATGAGTTTGTTTAGGTCATGAAGAAAATAAGATTGTCATTGATATTATTTCCCACATACCTGGACCTAATGAGAATCTGACACACCTGGTAGGAGAAAAACACACCTGGCTGATAAAGTAAAAGAAAAGTCAGTAGAAATATGAAAAAATGGCTTAATTTCTTTAGGTCACCTGGAAAATAAGATTGTCATTTGTATTACTCCCCATATACCTGGACCTAATGAGAATCTGACACACCTGGCCGGAGGAAAAGAAAATACCACCAAAATGTCTAGAAATAACCTGACCTTTATTCATTTAACTAGGTTTAGTGAGCCTAGAGAGGATAATAAGACTGAAAACCTTAATTAATATCGGAAAAAATAAGCCGAAAAATAAGGATTAAAAAGTGAATGATGTCAGTTTTAGCTCCCAATTATTACACAATTTTCCTTTTAATTGTGATTGTTATTTTGCGTAAAGTTTCGATTTTTGTCTAGTCTACATTTTTATCACTGGTTTTCATTATTTCTCTTCTATTTGTCTGTTTATCGTACTTTGTTTTATAATTTTTCGTTCTTTTTCTTTCGCACTGTCGACATTTTTTTCTCTTATTTTGTTTCATTATTTGTTTTCATTTCTTTCACTTCTTTTATTTGGCTTCGCGACGTAAAATGGTCAACTGAAAAAGCATTACCTAAAAGTAACGCGGACAAAAAAACAGCTTAACGTTATTGGCCGCGCAGTGAACCCGATCAATTCCAACTCCTTTCAATTACCCGACAATTTTCCTTTTAACAACCTGAAGCTCTTATAATTTCCGGCTTTGTGACATTAAATAATATCCGAATGGTTAAACTTTCCCTAAATAAAACGCAATATAAAACAGCTTATCGTCCTTGGCCAGGTGGTAAAGCGTGCAGATTTCAAGGGCTTTCAATTATTAGACCAGAGTTTGTTCCATCACTTCAGCTTCGCAATATAGAATTAAGTGAAAACAATATGAAAAGAAAAGACAACTTGAATTTCTCTGCCAGTACATCTACCAAATTTCATATACTTTCACATACAATACTGCTTTTCCAACTAACTGTAGCCATTAACTGAAATAATATGAAAAGAAAAAGATAACTTGAATTTCTTTTTCCAGTACGTCCAGCAAATTCCACATACTTTCACATACCATACCAATTTTTTTTTCAACTAACTGAAACCATTAACTGAAACTCTATGAAAAGAAAAAGACGGCTTGAATATCTTTGCCAGTACATCCAGCAAATTTCATATACTCTTACATACAATACCGCCGAAGCCAGACACTATTCTATCACTATTCTATAACCTGAAGGAAATAGGTAAAATAGGTATAAAAACGCGATCTTAGCGTTCAAAGGCAGATACTTAATCACGCAAATTTCAACCGCTTTCAATTACGGGACCATTTTCCCTTCACCAACTGGTCGGGGTGGCAACATATGGTGGTTCTGAAGGTGGATGAAGGTCGGCAGGAGTGAAGGGCCTTGCGTGCGAGTGATGGGTGGCCAGGCGGCGTCCCCAGGTGAAGGTAATTACATGTGCCCAGGTACTGTGTTGCCATGGAGACAGGTCGCTCGATACCCTCCCCATCTCCCCCTCCTGCCCCCATCAGAAAGGCGTGATACATAGTGCGGTTGTTCTGGCCTGCCCCTTTGAATGTAGGCTACACTTGTTCCCTATTACTGCTATTATGCAACTGTCTCTGCCACTGTTACCTCTACTACCATTGCTGGTGTTTATGTTACTGTTATCACACTGACCCATAAACACTTATATTCTTAGTTTTACTGCTATTACCATCACTACTAACACTACTACCGTTACTTAGCATCAATTTCAACTAACTTGTACAACAACTACTACGATCATTGCTAGACTAACTCCATAAAACCTTCCCACACTCCCACACCAGTTCTCACACAGTCAAATCCCTAGAGGCAAAGACAAACCACACCACGAGAACCTGCTTTCCTCACCAACACTCCCCCAGCCTGTGTGAATTTTGTAGAGAGGGATCCAGAAAGGTGCGTGTCAGGAAGACTTGAATCAGATTATGGAGTGATGCTGTCTGAAGGGTTAATTACTTAAGACAGGCGCAGGAAAAGCCACACCTGTCAAGCACACACCTGTCCTACTCCTCGTCCTACTTCTGGCAATGTCCCACTGCCTCCCTTCTTGGTTCTCTTGATTCCTCGTCCTTCTCCTCCCCCTGACCCAGATACCTTACCGTCCCAACACTGCACCACACACTCTCCCCACTCCTGAATCTTCCCTCACGCCTCCTATCCATTTATCCTACCCACAAATCCTTTACTCCTCAAGCGTCCCTTCACCCACCGCACACAGCCCCTTCTAGTCACTCCTTCTGCAGGTACTAACTCCACTACCACCAACACTTGCCTTACAGGGACTCCATTATGGCTCCTCCTGCACATCGCGCCCATCAAGAACGAGAAGGACATTGTGGTGCTGTTCCTGTGCACTTTCAGGGACATCACGCCACTCAAACAACCCATCGAGGCCGAAGACTCCAGAGGTAAGAGGCTGACGACACGTGGGACACGAAATTGGGAGGGTGGGGACACACAAGACAAAAGTGGACACAGGTGGGAAGAAATCTGGATAGATGGGGACACATTTGGACAGATGGAAACAGGTGGACAAAGATGGACAGATGTTGGAGGATATCTGGACAGGTAGAAACAAGTAGAGATGGACACAGGTGGGAATAAATTGGAATAAAAGGGATAGGTAAGAACAAGTGGGTAAAATGGACATAGGTGAGATTGATTGGAATAGATTGCGATAAATTTGGACAGGTGGGGCACTGATGACAGAAAGTAGGACAGGTGGGAAAGATGCGGGCAGTAATTGAACAGGTGAAGTAGGTCACAAAAAATTGTGCACAGGTGGGAACAGATTGGGACAAATTGGACAGGTGAGACTTCCCAATCGGTATCTCACGTGTAGTAACTAAATAGTATAAAGGAAGTTACAAGAATTCATTAGACCTACACGTAGCAATCCCAGTATCTAGAGATCTTGACTTACATATTAGCAATTAATCTCAGTACACACACACACACACACACACACACACACACACACACACACACACACACACACACACACACACACACACACACACACACACACACACACACACACACATACAGAGAAGTGTCCGGATGGCGACGTGTAGAATTCAGGGTCACAACAATTAGCTTCCGGACACTATCATGCTAAACGACAGCTTTGGGACACGCTCATTAAATAAACTCCTTGTGCTGACACTCGTCTCCACATAATTACAACGTGACGTCCTGCCCCTTGTTGGTATAATTACAGCGGCTACAGAGGCTCCTGGAATGCTGAGGCGGGGCACGGGTTGGCTGGTTGGGCACATGCACGCACTCACTCAAGTTCATATTGTCATTAGAGCTTAACATTTGGGCACTAATAAGGACAGTTTTGACACTTGTAAAAATGTATTTTTAGGCCCTAAATATTTCAGCAGAGACACCAAACAACTTCCACTAGAGCCTGTTAAAAATGGTGAAGATAAGACAACGAGACATTTAAGAATACTGGACCTTAACACGGGCGTCACACTCAGGCCGCGGGACACAGTGTTGGTTGAGGGACAATACCAAAGGATATGGGACACTTTGGACCGCTGGGACAGAGTAGGACAAACTCCACCTGAAACTAATCCCCATAGGACATTGGAACAAAACCCCTTGGGAACAAAACTCTCTCGGAACAATATATCAAATTCTAACATGCATTACATCCAGCATACATCCAGCTTATCAAGACTCACATTGAGGAAGCTTCGTCTAAGGTGATTTTGAGCTTTTATCTAGCGGACATTTGGCCCGGGGTTTTGTTCAGACCTCCAGGGACACATCAGGGTTGCTGGGACCTAACCTGAGGAACTGGGACAAGGCTTGAGGCGGGATACAGCGTGTCATCAGCCTGGGGTATAGGGACAGACTGGGCTGGAGACATAGAGAGCTACGAGCTGCCATGACCTGGGGCGCTTGAGACAGGGATGTAGGCAAGGGCATGTGATGTGATGCAGGGACGAGGTTCAAGGCGTGTAGTTAGTCCTCCTGATGAGGGAGCAAGCGATCAGAGCCTCCTCCCTCAGCTGTGAGAGGCGCGGGCGGAGATGTGCCATGTCTAAGTGTGTGCAGGAGCCTTAGAATAGCCGCGCCGTAGTGTGGAGTTAGCGTGGTTGGCTGGCCTAACGTTCTCAGCTATTTCGTTCTAAAAGCATGCGCACCATCGCCCCCGTAGAGGTAATGACAACCACACATGGGCGACTCCACAGGTAAGCGAGGCGGGAAGCTCTACCCCTTGACAACTGGCGCCATTAGTATTCCCCATCAGGCGGTTCTCGCACGCCAAATTGGTAACCATCAGGAGTGAGTGAGGGAGAAGCAAGGGAGAGGCAAGGAAACACGCAACGCCTCCATCACTCGCTGATTCCACCTGTCACCTTCAATTTATATCTCCATTACCTGCCGAGCCACTGACCAGAATTATATGAACGGATGGAATTGCCTTGCTGACTGACTGACTGACTGACTGACTGCCTGACTGACCGGCGGCCCTTGGTGTGTGACTGACGAAAAGCGCTCACTGACTGGACTTATAGCGTTGAATGAATGGAATGTATGATTGTTTGGCGTGACTAGCGGATTCGAAGGTGTGACTTATAGAAATAGAAAATACATCAAAGAAAAACATAAGAATTCTGGAGTGGGAAAGAGAGAGAGATATTCCCTACATCACCCTAGCTTTGACCCTGCGAGACAAGGAAAGTTCACCATGCAGACTTTGTGAGAGAATAAGGGGAAAGAGAGAGGGCCCTGTGTCCTACCTTACCTCACGTGCCCTCACCTGGTCTCTCTTTCCCAGCAGGACGTTGCACAGAAATATTCATACAGTGATGATTCTCTCTTACTGACAAAACTGACACAGATAGACAGGGAGACGCTGGTAGATAGACAAGGATAGATGGCACGAGAGCGAGAGCGAGAGAGAGAGAGAGAGAGAGAGAGAGAGAGAGAGAGAGAGAGAGAGAGAGAGAGAGAGAGAGAGAGAGAGCACTACGAACACATCCAACATGCAACATCGATCCTTACGACTGACACAGGAATTACTATGAACAGACCTTTTCTTCATCTTTCCTTACCTATCAGAGAGGGGCGCCTGAGGTCACCACTTGGGACTGCTAACCTGAGAATACTTGGATTGGAATGGAAAGACGAATGTTGCCTGGAGGAGTTAAAGGAAAGGAAGTTAGATTTATTGAATGATTTAGAGTGAGTGAGTGAACGGATGAGTTAAATAGATAATAGATAGACTGACTCAATTAGAAAAGAATGAATTGATGGATTACTTGACTAGTAGACGTAATAAAGACATATTTGACTGATGAGTTGATGGAAATAAAGGTAAGAAAGACTGACTGATTGACTGACTGACTGGCTGAATGAAAGAGTGACTGATTAACTGAATGAATGGAAGAGAAACACTATTAAATAACTGACTAAGGAAGAAATGGATGACTAACAGACTGAATAAACTGAAACAAAAACAAATGACTGACAAATCTTTGGCGTCACAACAGCGAGATCACAAAGCGCCGAAAACTGAAATACAAAAACAACTCAAACGATCGAAACCAAGTGAAAATAGATCCATAAAAAGAGATACTAAGAACAGTCAAGGTCATGCAGTATAATTGGCCCTACCTTGACCTTTCCATGTTAATTAGCAGCGTGTAGGACTCCTTCTTTCTTTCATGGGATCAATTATTTGCCTCAGATTGGATATAAAAGAAAGAGTGATTAATTCTAAGAAAAGGTAGAAACTCAATCTTTTCACTGATATATTCCTCCTTTGACGTTCACAGCACTAAGAAATCGTTTACTTTGATGAAGAAAAGAGGAGAAAATTGTTTACCTAGACACATAAAAGAGATGAAAATATCTTAATTCTACCTCATAAAGAAACTGTTTAAAGAGATTAGGGAAAAAGAAGGTTAAAAAATACATGAAAACTCTTGAAGTTATGGATAAATATGAGAAAAAAAATCGTTTACCAGTGAAATTAATGAAAGTAACGACAAGATATCACTTTGTCAATTCAAGGAACAAGCGCTGAACAAAAGAACACACGAACATACGATAACAACGCTTATTTGGCTGATTCTATCTTGATCTTTAAGGGAACTGGCATTCAAGTGGGTCTTTTTTCATATTTTGTTGCTCTTGGCCGACTTCCCCTCTTGAACCAAAAAAAACGAAGCTGCAAGGAACCATCAGTGCATGGTAGTCCCTTTAGAAAACACAGCTACACTTCCACCAGTCACCCCCAACAAGATAAAAGTGAGAGAGGCGCTGCTGTAAATAAAAAAAAAAAAAAAAAGGTAGAGCTAATATCAATGTTAAATTAAAACAAAAAATAAATAAATGCTAGGGTGATGGCCAAAATAAAGCAAAAAGCTGTGAGTTAAAGGGTGTTGCTTCCCGCGTGGAGTCGCCCATTATGGTTTAGGGAGGCCTGACAGCAAGACCTTACTTAGTACTGGTCCTGTGCCGGTTCACTCATTCCCCTTAACGCCCTTCAAACCAACACGGTAAAAGTATCCATGTGTCAGTCAGTCAGTCAGCGAGTCAGTTGTGGATGGTGTTCATTCTGTATTTGTCCGTCTGTAGCTACACTGACACTCACTCCCTCCCCTGCACATGTTCTGTAGAGGGTCACTGTCACTGTCACTGTCACAGCCACGACTACACACGTCTCTTGCTCTATACAGACTGGTGAGGACGAGATCAGGGTGAGTTTTATAACATGGTGGTCTGTTTCTGTCTCTGTCTCTCGTCTCTCTCTTTCTAATGCCACACCACCACCACCACCACCAATATCACCACTACCACCACCACTATCACCACTACCACCACCAGCTCAGTCTCCCTCATACCATCATCACAAACACTAGAAAGGTACACTCCCCTCTAAGTGTTCCCACCACCTGCTCTTCCTCTCTTTTCCTTTCATTTTCCCCTTCCTCAGTTCTCACTCCCTACCACCACCACACCACCACCACCATCACCACCACCATCACCACTGGATAGGAAGAGGTACAGGTGCTAAAGACTCACAGGAACACAGAAGGAACTAAAAGAAACTAATTTGTGTTAAGGAATATAGGGTTTCCTGTAGGATTGATCAGATGCCTGTGTAGAGAGTACAGTAGCACCTTAATCAGCACACCCACACCTGCCTCACCTCACCTCACCTCACCTCACCTCTCTGTATCAAGCACACCTGTTGGTCTTCACTTCACGTCCTTTAGTTCACTCGCTAAGCCTCCCTGGCCTTCCCCTGAGGTGGCGTCATGCGAGGCGAGAGGCAAAGGAAACAAGGTGAAGTGGACAAGCTAAGACGCAGACCAGCATTTAGAGACACTTTCCTCTCTCGCTAAGACTGTTTTCCAAGGCCATGAAGATAACCAGCCACGTTCACCAGAGTTTCTTACGACACTGTAGAATTCTTGTTGATCTGTCACAAGAACCATACAAGAATCTTTCCTTGGCCTAAATTTCCGTACCTGACTTACTATCTACTTGTATAACTTTCAGTACGGGGAAAGGTAAGGCTTGGACTAGTTTATTTGACTAACTATTCCGTTGCTTAGTAAACTGTAAGACACTCATTACATTAACCTCTCAAAGCATTCGGCCACTAAACACCAAAGCTCTGACTGCAATTTAACTCTGCTTAGTGTGACTGCCACTAAACACACTCTACTTCCCATTCCACTTTGCCTAGCGTGACGCCGCCTCTTCCTGACAACACACCTGCCTTCCCTTCACTCTTGGCACACCTGTATTCATCTAAGATAGGCTTATGCTCCTTACCTGACCAACAAACATACCTAATTTTTCTCAACACAAGAATAGAAATAGTCTGGCCTAATTCCTTCACATTATCTAACGAAATAGGTGCGTTTGTGAGCCAGACTGTATGTGTGTGTGTGTGTGCGTGTGCGTGTGCGTGCGTGCGTGTGTGTGTGTGTGTGTGTGTGTGTGTGTGTGTGTGTGTGTGTGTGTGTGTGTGTGTGTGTGTGTGTGTGTGTGTGTGATTTCAGATTAATTCTTCATTTTCTTTATCTTTTGTGATTATATAGAAGAAGGAGGAGGAGGAAGAAGAGAAGAAGGGAGAGGAGGAGGCCAAAAAAATGAGAAGAAGGAGTAGGCAGATAATAATGAAATGTAAAGGGGATAATAGGAAGATAGAGAGAGTAAAAGAAGTAAATGAAAGAGAAGAAAAGGGAAGAGAGAAAAAGAGGAAAGAGATGAAGAAGGAGAAGATGGAAGAGGAAATATAGAAAGAGTAACAAAGAAGGATGAAAGGAAAAAAAAGGATAGAGAGAGATAGGATGAGTAAATGAGTGAGTGAGTAAAAGTGGATGATAATGATGGTGATAAAGAAACAGAGAAAAAGAAAGAAAGATGAATAGGGAGAATGAAAGAAACAACAGGGAAAGACATGATAAATAACGATGGATGAGAGGGAGATGAAAAAATTAAACAGAAAGAGGAGAAATATAAAAGAATAAAAGGAAACAGAGAGAAAGAACAAACTAAACATGAATGAGTGAGTGAATAATGGTGAATAAATGATGAGAGAAATAAGAAAGGGTGAAAGGAAACAGAGATAGGATAAACACGAATGAATGATGAGAAATGATGAGAAACAGGGAAGAATGAAAGAAAATAGAGTAAACAGAGATGAATGAGGGATGACAGATGATAATGAGAAAGAGAAGGATGGAAGAAAAAGAAAAAAACAAGGATGAATAAGTGATAATATGATAACTAAAGACAGGGATGAATGAAAGATAGAAATTAACCAGGGATGAGTGTGATAGATAATGAGAAAGAGAAGGATGAAAGAGAAAAGGATGGGTGAGTGATGTTAGTGGTGATGATGGTGATGTGAGCAGCGTGGGGCGTGACACCTTGGCCGGGACTGACTCATATCTAGGGAGGTGACGTGACAGGTGATGAGGTGTGTGTCATTTCAGCATCGGACAGCACCGAGAGCTCTGGGGGAAGGCTGCCCACCAAAAGTAGGTAACCCTGGCCCACTCTTGGTCGCCTCTACCACCGCGCCGCACTGCCCTCCTCCTTTCACCTTCCACGCGTGACTGCCCGCCTGAATGGAAGGTCGCAGTGCCTCTTTAGCTGTTCTGGCACCGTTCAAATGTTACCAATCGCAGTTAAATTGATCACATGGAAGGCTCTAGTGTTTCATGAATAGATACATGACCCGCGGCCCGGTAGAAATTCTCTCCTACAGTGTTTTCTTCAGGTTCCCGAGCGGCGGCGGTGCTGGCGGAGAGTGGGTGAGCCAAGAGGAGGAGGAGGAGGAGGGTGACACGCGGGTACAGGCGACCAAGACGATAGTTGTTGTGGTGGTGCTTGCGGACTGGTGGATTTGTGTGTGGCCGCAGAGCCTGTAGTTCCTTGGCCCTTTCCGTCCTTCCCGGCACTGTCCTCCCTCCATGCCCCTTTCCTGCCGTCACCACACCCTCCAACACACCCCCTACACCTCCCTCCCAGTCCACAGCTTCCCTCGTGTCCTGTGTGTGCCGGCGGGTGACGGTCGCTTCTCTCCCGCCTTTCCTCTTGTCACCTCCCGCTGCCTCCCTCAGAGTGACCCAGACCAGCGCCACACGGAGAGAAGCGTCTGGCTCATCCTGCCGCCTCTAACACCCACAACCGACTTGCCCTTTGTAATTCTGTATGAGCGTATCGATGTTGTTTGATGTCCTTACTCGTTGTGTGTACATATAAGAGTAAATTCTCTCTTTTTGAAGGGTGTTAAGTGGAATTCCTCGCCTGCCTTATGTAGACTAGAGTGGCCACCTGCTGCTGCCACCTTGCCGCTACTCACCCTCCCTTGTAGAGCCAACACAGTGCTACCCTCGCTCCAACTATCCCTGCTACTCCCCCTGTACAAGTCCTTGTGTAGCCCCACTCACTCCCCAGCAGCCCCACACTGTAGCCAGCATGGTGCCTTACTTTCGGCTTGCCACCCAGTTTTTTTTGCCCTCACACTGGCGCAACCGATGACCATTTTGAACATTTTGAAGTGCCCCAATACGGCTGACCACATTAAACACCCGAGTGCGAGGGTGACTAGTCTAGAATGCACGGCTCTGACTTCTCTGACCTGTATCCTTCCCTCCCATCCATCCCCGCCCGGTCCCTCCGTCTCCCTAACCTCACCACCTTCTGTTCTCCTCAAGCGGGCCTCAGCAAGTTCGCCAAACTAGCCCGCTCGGTCACCAGAAGCAGGTCGGTGCTGGTGACTCAGTTCTCCTCACACCTGCCGGTCATGAAGGATGTGGCCAAGCAATCCAACATCACACACGTAAGTCGCCTCGTTCATCTGTCTTTTTTTGGTGTCTGTCTCTCTGTTTGTACGAGTCTTGCAATATCCGTCTCTTTGCTTGTCTTCACCTCACCTCGCACGTAAGTCACCTCAAACACCTGTCTTCTTTTATCTGTCTGTCTGTCTGTCTTAATCTTTCATTGCGTTTCTACGGGACTGAATGAAGCTTATGTCTTGAAATGTATTTGTTCGCTGGTTTTAATCTCTTTCTCATTCATACACGACTGATTCCTCCGTGTAATCTCATAAACCATCTGTCTGTCTGTTTGTCTCGATCTGTATTTTGCTATGTACAGGACTGCCTCAAGCTTGTAATCTCTATTATAATACTTTTTACCTTTCTGTTTACTCTTTGCGCTCACATGCACCCAGACCACTTCCTTTACTGTTATATTAAGAGGATCTAGTGCTTGATCTATTTATCTGCATCTTCTACCATCCTTGTATTCTTCTATGGTAAATTTTCTGGCTGTGTTGACTTTCTTTCCACTCCTGCGTGTGTTTATGTCTGTGTGTGTGTGTGTGTGTGTGTGTGTGTGTGTGTGTGTGTGTGTGTGTGCATGTGTTCATCTCCTTCACTCCCACAGACTCACTGACCACAATCAGTCATCACCATTACCACCGCCACCACTACCATCTCTACACCTCTACTGTGTCTGTGTGCATGACTGACCGTTCCTAACACCACTTTAAAACCACTGAAAACAACGACAATCACCACCATCACCATCACCACCACCACCACCATCACCACCACCACCACCACCTCCAGCATCACCACATCATCTCTCCCTGCAGATGATGAGCCTAAACAGCGATGTTATGCCTCAGTATCGTCAGGAAGCACCGAAGACTCCGCCACACATTCTGCTTCACTACTGTGCCTTCAAGGTGAGAGACAGATTCGTATTCTGAAACGCTTTGCCCTCTCACCATCACGGCTTTCCCAGGGCTCTAGGTGAAGATACTCGTGTTTTGGAGAGTATTTTCATGGTTCCGGTGATAGATTGATAAGATTTCTAGCTTAATATAAGGAGAAACTGTCTTGAAAACTCGGCTAGTAGTCTCTGTGGCTTTCGAAAATTGACGTGGTGAGAGGGAAGGCGCTTTTTAATACGAGAGAGAGAGAGAGAGAGAGAGAGAGAGAGAGAGAGAGAGAGAGAGAGAGAGAGAGAGAGAGAGAGAGAGAGAGAGAGAGAGAGAGAGAGAGAGAGAGAGAGAGAGAGAGAGAGAGAGAGAGAGAGAGAGAGAGAGAGAGAGAGAGAGAGAGAGAGAGTGTGTGGTAATCAAGTGGGGCTTTTTGTTATGTCTTTTGGTGCTCTTGGACAACTTCCCCTCTTCCCTAATAAAAAGTATATATTCAAACTGTACGTATGCATATTTTTATTAGGCTTATGTGTGTTTAGTTAGGCCTACATGTGCGCTGAAAGGTATACATAGCTAGGGAAGTAAGCAAGAGGTGTGTGTATGTGTGTGTGCGTTACTGATACTTTCTCCTTCAGCCTCTCCGTCAGGGTATGTGAGGATAAATAAGAATGGAAGTATGTAGCTACGTGTGTGTGTGTGTTACTAATGCCACCCCCTTCACCACCTCCGTCAGGCTATCTGGGACTGGGTCATCCTCTTCCTCACCTTCTACACGGCCATCATGGTGCCCTACAACGTGGCCTTCAAGTACAAGACCTCAGAGGACGTGTCTCTCTTGGTGGTGGACTCAATCGTTGACGTGATATTCTTCATAGACATCGTGCTCAACTTCCACACCACCTTTGTAGGGCCAGGGGGCGAGGTGGTGTCTGATCCTAAGATAATACGAATGAACTATCTCAAATCGTGGTTTCTGATAGACCTCTTGTCGTGCCTACCTTATGATGTATTCAACGCTTTTGACCACGATGAAGATGTAAGTAAGTGTGGCTCTCAAGGAGAAGTGAATGATAAAGTAAGTGTCCAGGACTTGTGTGTGCTTCCTGCCATCGCCAAGCTTCTCCCCCTCCCCCATCGCCGCCTCCACCTTCACGCTCGTCCCCTGCTCCTCCTCCTCCTTCGCCCCCCGTGACAGCACCCCACCCTTGCTCCCACATCCCCACTCCCCACGCCATCCAATTACTAGTGTTCTTTCCTGTCTCCAGCCTCCCGTTTCCTCCCCTTCGAACCACACACACGCTCGTCCCCAGCAACATGTGTTTAATACACGGGCCCTGTCAGCCGCCCCTCACACCTGTTAATCACTCCCCGCCCGCTGGCTGCCGCGCGCTGCAGGCCCGGCAGCCACTCACTCATGACCCGCCCCTTGTCCTTCACTGGTGTACAGCATCACTGATGTGCACACTCTTGCCGTAGTGACCCGTACCTGTTGCTATGCCAGTATGACAGTAGACACATAGGAGGAGGTCTGGTGACACCTGGATACACACTGTCACTGACCCACACCTACCCTAGCCAGGCTACGTGCCCGCCGCCCCGCTGCCGACTGGTGACGGGGCAGCGGGGCGAGCACCAGGCCCTAGCTGCTCCCAGTCTTGCCTTTCTCGTCACGGGGGCGCCCAACGAACCCACTTGTACAGTCATTCCCGCCGCCGCTGCTACCACCACCACCAGTCCCGCCCCGTGCCGGCCTGAAGGCCTAGCCAGTCAGAGTACAAGTGGTTTCGGTGGGAGTCTTGCCGCCACGCAGTATTGTTTGCCTCTTCAAATAAAACCTTTCTTCCAGCTTCCCTTTGAGGGGCTTTTAAAGCTCCTTCCCATCCACACCACCCCAGGTGAGGCACCCTGGACAGGGCCGGTCAGAGCTCCTCGGGCAGGTCCTACCCCCCTCCCGCCCTCCCACACACACGGGTTCCCTCACCTTCCTCAGCTTGTTCTTGTCACACACCGGTCTGTCAGTTTGTCAGGCCCACCACAGCCCTCACCGCCACACTCCCGACCCGCGCCCACAGTGAGGCATGGCGCGCCGCCCCCAGGGCACCGCAGGCACCCTCACTGACCGGCTCCTCCAGGCGCCCCGCCACCGCCACGCCCTGCACTGCTGGGGCGGCGCCGCGTGGCGGGGCAGCGGCGGGACGCGGGAACCTCTGGGACCTGACCTCATCTTCTTTTATCCACTCGCGGGTGTCCTGACCACAGTACACACACACACACACACACACACACACACACACACACACACACACACACACACACACACACACACACACACACACACACACACACACACACACACCGCACCCGCTCTGCACCAGACCACACCCGGCACCCTCGCAGTAGCCACACCCGTGAGACACCCGCACCCCAGCTAGTTGTCTGTCCCGCACCTCACTCCTCCATGCCAGGCTCTAAATAGTGCGCCGCGCAAGGCATGGCGATGGGTTGGCCAGGGGTGCAGGATGCAGGCGCCGTGCCGCTCCCCCGCACCTGTGCTGCCTGGACCCCGCCGCCAGCCTTGCTGCAGCGCATCGTAAATAAGTAAATAATAGATCATGTAGATACTAAATAAGAAACTTTCTTAAATTGTCAATGATAATGATGTTAATAATGATTTTGATGATGATGATGATGATAATGATGATGATGATAATGAAAGCAGTAAGTGACGTAAATTGCTATACAGTGCGTCAAGTCATCGCGTGTGTACAGTGTACATAGTTCACTGCCCTAAGCACGTCCCTCCCCCCCAAATTACCCTCCCTGTGAGTGCCTTGCCGCGCCGCCAGCCCGCACCAGGAGAGGTACCGCCAGCAGGAAGCACGGCCCTGCTGTGCCAGCGACCCGCCGCCGCGGGACTCACCTGTCACACCACGGAAGCAACACAGAATGATAGAAACCTAGTCTTTAGTGGGCGTGACGCGACACACGAGCAGCGACATAAGCATTCCCGTAACAGCTCACCGCGACGCTGCGGGAACAGCTGACAGGCGGCCCCGCGCGCCCTCAATCTGCTGTCACGCGAGTCAGGCGGCGGCAACAGGCACACCACCAGGAACACTACCCATTATAACGCCTGTTGGGTTGTTCCGGTGCCACCCCCGCGCCCTATCATCACCACCCTCCCCCATGGCCCCTCAGGCACTGTACGCGCCACAACCCCCCCCCCGACCACAACCGCGCCGCGAGTCCTGTGTGGTGTGTCCATTAAGGCACTCCCGCTTCCGTGGCCTTGGTTGTTGTGCTGCAGCATGTGTCAGTGTGCCAGCATGGACGTCCCCCAACACACACTGCTCTTGTATCTGCGTACGTACACACGCGTATATAGACACACGCACGCACGCACACGCACACGCACACACACACACACACACACACACACACACACACACACACACACAGCAGGGTCACCGTGACGCAGGACAGGTTCACCTTTCCTTACCAAACAATAAAAAACAGAAATTTATCAATACAAGTCAACCTTTCACCCCGATCAACAATAAACCACCCGCCGCCGCCCACCCCGCGCCGCCCACACCAGGGAAACATTTCAATGAGCCGCGCGACTCTAATCAATAGTGAGACGGACGCTGCCAGAAATTAAGTTTGGACAATTACAGTCGAATTAATGAACATAGAGTGCAGATCGCCAGGTGATGGAGCGCATGTTACCTGGCCACGTGAGGATAACCAGCGCCTCACCTTGCTCTCATCTCTATCACCATAACAATTACCATAAAGTCTCAGCCATTTAGACCCATGTGACGGGCGCTAACAGACAGCCACGGGGCACGGATGACTCTCAAGGGCCTGGACTCTCAAACCTTCTGGGCTCTATTTTACAAAGGCGATGAAAAGGGAAGGGTTTGCATGGCCGGTCTATCAGTGAGGCTAAGATGATAAGCCATTGGTAAACTGTCACTGGCATTATGAAAATCCACGATCACTTCCATTTCCCTACGTACTAGAAGAGCTGTAGATGTTACTAAAAGAACAATACCTATTTCTCCTCCTATTTACAATGCAGAGTCCTTACTAAACCATCACTAGAATGGAAAAAATAAACGAAAAATCTATATCCTTCAATACTGAGAGGCATTTTTATTTTGGGGTTCGTGTATGATTACAGCATTTCATTTGTGTTAGGAAAGGTCTATGGAGGTCAGAAGATTAATGGCCTGAGTCTTCACTATTCTAATCCCAACATGTGTTTCTGAAGCTGTATAAAATCGTCAAAATAGTAACCAAAATGAATATGGAATCGCGTCCTGCTACTGAAGAGGTTAATAAGAAGACAAACAGTTTTTCCCATTTTAATTATTACTTAGTTTCCTTTCCATTTCTCTCAGTTCTCATATTTTTAAGTTATATCTTATGTTGCCTTTTCTATATTCCAAAATCCTCCTATTACAAAATCCATCTCATTCTCAATAATTTTCCTATTTTATTTTCCTTTTAGCGAATCCTCATTTCCTCTATTTATCTGAACAATCAATATACAATTTTGATTCACTGACTTATTACCTCACTGACTCACTGCCTTACTGTGTCAAACCCCCGTGGACTCAGGAAGTAGGAGGTCGATGAGTGAAGGCAAAGAGGCGTAAACAAAAGAAGGACAATGAGGAGACACAAAGATCGGTCACAAAGGAGGAGATCCAAAAGATAGGAGACAAAGAGAGCCAAAGGGGAGATGATAAGAGATAGACGAAGATATGAGAGAAGGAGAGACAAAGTGAAAGAAAGGGACATGACAAGGGGAGAAAAAAAAGGGATGATAAATAGAGAGGGAGGAAAGTAGGCGATAATGAAAGAGGGAAGAGAAAGAGAAGAGAGAGAGAGTGAAATAAAGACGAAGAAAGCAGTGCAAACAATGACAGGTGACTAAGAAAACAGAGACAAGGCAAATGAAAGAGAGAAGAGAAAAAAAAGATAATAGAAACAGGAGATATGAAGAGATGGAGATTAGAGAACACATCCAAGAAAAAATAGCAAGGAAAAAGAAAACTGATTAAAATTTACTACTCAAATACTAATAAGGAAGAGCTATAGAGAGATTACAACACTTTTTGTCCATTTAATTCCCTTTAAGCCCACGAAGACTCCTGAGAGACTAAATGAATGCAAATCCTTGAAAAAAGCGTATTTAATTGAATTATCACAACATTAATATTAAAGCACCTTTTTCTATCGAACTTGCTTTAAAATACAAAGTTCCTAGGGAGAAATTAATGCAAACCCTTGAAAAATCTGAAGAAAAAGAAGAAAATACGGATCAGAACAGAATCAACAGCCAAATATCTTGATCGAACTCCTTTACCCTCATTTAAGTTCATAAAAGAAACAAATTAATAGAAAAGAAAAAAAAAAGAAAAAAACGCGTGCTAAACTATTACCAAAGCCACTAATAACCACAAGACACACGTGACATGATAGAATAGAATAACAAACACCTTTCTTATTTAAACCCCTTTGTATACCCACCAAAGTCTGCAGGGTGGGGAGAAATTAATGTGCAAATCCTTAACTCTTTCTACACAGGGCATTGGTTCACTATTCTCTGCTCTGAAAGTAGTGAGGCTGCTAAGATTGGGACGCGTGGTACGAAAGCTTGACAGGTACCTGGAATACGGCGCTGCAATGCTGGTGTTGCTACTGTGTTTCTACATGCTGGTGGCTCACTGGTTGGCGTGCATCTGGTACAGCATAGGTGAGTGTGTGTGTGTCTCTGTGTGTGTGTGTGTGTGTGTGTGTGTCTGTGATCCGTATTCAGAAACCCTCTTGAGACCTATGGGTTTGTGTGTGTCTGTGTGTCTGTGTGTGTGTGCCTGTGTCTATGGTCCGTATTCACACTTTGCTCTCACCACCATTTTGCAAGGGTACAGAGATGATTAGCGGGATTTTCAAGAGTGTTTCTTCAATTGATCATGTAGAAATCTTGTTACTCTGCCTCAAGAATCGTAAAAACCTCCTTAAAAACGCTCTTCTCTCTCACCACGACTATTTTCAAGGCAACAAAGATGATTAGCGGGGTTTTCAAGAGTGTTTCTCCAGTTAATAATGTAGAAACCTTATCACTCTGCTTCTAGAACTATAAAAACACCTTAAAAGTCGTGTAAATTTAGAGAAAGCCTTTTGAAATGAAGGTGAAACACAGAATGACTAAGAATACGAGCCACTGTGTGAAGGAAAAGAGATAGAAGTGTGTGTTTGTGTAAGGAAGAGAGTTAAGTATTTGTGTCTGTTTCTGTGTTGCATTGTCTTATTCTGCCTGTGCCTGCGTGTGTCTGTGTGTGAAGGGAAAGAGACAGACATGTGATTTGCGTAAGTAAGAGGGATTTGATTGTTTGTCTCTATTTGTGTGTCGTCTTGCCTTTTTTATTTCTCTCTCTTTCTCTTTTTCCCTGTTTGGCCATTCCTTGAAAGATAATTATATAATCCTTCCCCCACCACCACCACCACCACCTCTCTTCCTCTTCTCCGACACACACAGTTATTGACACAAATGCGGCAGTAATCTAATCAAAAGAGTGATGTTTCTTGACCGAACTTGCGTGCTTGTCTATCTCTCTGTCTACCTGTCTAGCTGTCTATTGTACCTAACACTTCTACAGGTAAAGTTGATGGTGATAGAGTAGTAAGTGTTTGTGTGTTTACCTGCCTTAGCATACTGTACCTTATTAGATTCAACAGGTAAAAGTAACGGAGGGTAAATCAATACTAAATGATTGTCTATCTATCAATCAATCAATCTATCTTTCTATCTATTTATCTATCTATCTATCCATCTATCTTTTTATTTATCTATCTACCTGTCCATCTTGACGTACTGCACCAACTCACACAGGTAAAAGCGACGTAGACAACGGCATCCAGTACTCCTGGCTGTCTTGGCACACCGCCCAATTAATTTCCACAAGTATAAGTGACGGGGAAAACAGAGTACTAACTTAATTCTTGTCTGTCTATCTATCTGCCCATCTTGACGTATCGCACCACCTCACACAGGCAAAAGCGACGCGGACAACGGCATCCAGTACTCCTGGCTGTGGAAACTAGCTAACGTCACGCAAACCCCTTACAAGTACATCATCTCTAACGGGTCGAACATGCTGGAGTTGACGGATGGCCCTAGCAAGAAGACCATGTACGTGACCTCCCTCTACTTCACTATGACCTGTATGACATCAGTGGGTTTCGGCAACGTGGCAGCAGAGACGGACAATGAGAAGATATTTACTATTTGCATGATGATTATTGCAGGTGAGTCTTTGAGATGGAGGTGAAAGACGTGTGTTTTTGGGGTGTCATGGTGTTAAAATAGGTTAATCTCTTCATTTTAGGGTTTTCACATACTGGTTACTATTTGGTGATTTTGTACAGCTTCAAAAACATATGTTGGGATTAAAATAGTGAAGACTCTGGCCATTAATCTTCTGACCTCCATAGACCCTTCCTAATGCAAATAAAATGGTCTAATCATACAGAAAAATCAAGATAGAAATGGGTCTCTGCTTATAGGGAAAGTAGGATAAAGACTTGCTCTAAAGATGAAGATATGATAGTTTTCTTAATGCCAGGATCTAGGAGAGAGGTCAAAGTTATCATAATTTTAACTACTTTAACGATGTGTGTATGTGTGTGGGTTGGAGGCGCTGGGAGTGCTGTGTTGGGGTAGGGAAAGAGTAGCAGTGTTGTGGGATGTTGGGTATGAAAGTGTGTGTGTGTGTGTGTGTGTGTGTGTGTGTGTGTGTGTGTTTAAGGTAAGGTCCATATTCAGAAACGCTCTGGTCTCTCACCATGACTATTTTCCAAGGCCACAGACATGAATAGCGGGATTTTCAAGAGTGTTCCTCCTGTTAACAATGTAGAAATCTTGTCAATCTGCCTCTAGAACCGTAAAAACACCTTAAAAAAACTCGTGTCAATTTAGATAAAGCCTTTTGAAATAAAGATGAAGCACAGAAGTGTTTGAGAATGCGAAGCTAAGTCTATTTCTCTCCTCTCTAACACACGTCCTGTCCCCAGCTCTTCTGTACGCCACAATCTTCGGCCACGTCACCACCATAATCCAGCAAATGACGTCCGCCACAGCCAAGTACCACGAGATGCTGAACAACGTGCGGGAATTTATGAAGCTACACGAGGTACCCAAGGCGTTATCGGAGCGGGTGATGGACTACGTGGTGTCGACGTGGGCTATGACCAAAGGCATCGACACCAACAAGGTAGAAAATGAGGTACTTATGACCCAACGCGATGGCCACGTTATACCAGTGAAAAGCATGACGGTGACCTTCTCACTCTCTGCGGGGGATGAGATGGTGAATGGTGAGCCCACGCCTTGTCTCTCCCTCACCACTCATTGCTAGCGACCAAGATCACCAGCCAGCCACGCCACGCCACGCCACGCCACACCACGCCAGAATGCCGAGATATGCAGGCAGGCGTGTAGGCGTGCAGGCGTGCAGGCAGGCAGGCCAAGTCAAGTCAGCCTCCTCTCTCTCTCTCTCTCTCTCTCTCTCTCTCTCTCTCTCTCTCTCTCTCTCTCTCTCTCTTTCTTGATTTTGATGCTGATTTCTGTTTATCGCTTTTTCTCTCTCTCTCTCTCTCTCTCTCTCTCTCTCTCTCTCTCTCTCTCTCTCTCTCTCTCTCTCTAAGTGCACTATATTTATGCTTAAATACTTACTTCACACACACACACACACACACACACACACACACACACACTCACATACCGCACATACACACATACACTGGAGCCAACCCAGCAACACACACACACACACACACACACACACACACACACACACACACACACACACACACACACACACACACACACACACACACACACACACACACACACACAAACACACACACACACACACACACACACTGGTTTAATTATTAGACTCTCTACGCTTACTATTAATAGTGGCAAGGGCTTTTTTCACTGAGACTTAGCCAGGTAAGTTAACAAGCATGAACAGCAGTAGTTAGATTGAATAATACTAATACAGCTTGTTACCTAAAATCCTCACTCTTTTTACTTATTGACGCTAAAAGTGCGGCCTTAAATTTTCTACTTTTACTGAATGCTCCTTAGTAGTTTGTCTCTCTGCCATGGCGCGACGCGAGAAGCTCGGCATGGCCACCGCGACTAGGCTGACCTGGAATGACCTTTAGGGCTGACCTGCGGCCCCCACCTGACCTTAGGACCCTGGACCTTATAGACCTTGCTGACCTTGCTGACCTTTCCCTCCTTAGTGGCCCTTGAACCGCGACGAGTAGGTCAGAGTAGCAGCTTTCAGAGTGACCCGCCTGGCTCCAGTGAACACCAGAACACCCAGAGAACACGACACCGCCTCACACAACACCACGACCACCATCACCATCACCACCACCACAGAGTGACAGCAGGCAGGCAGACTCGCTCCCCCGACCACGCTGTACATACCAAACGAGCCACATTCCTCACAGTCTCTCCACTTCGCCTTGGTCTGCTTGTTCCTTACACGAGAGGAAGGACGCGGCTGTTGCCCTGGTGGCCGAGATTCTCCTGCATGCTTTTCACTAGTATAAGACGCGGGTTCCCTCCTGGGGCGGATCTGAGAGTGCTTCCCGCCGCCACTGGGCCGCCGCTCCCGCCCGACACAGCATGGCATGTTAGGCACTGTGCACTCTGCCGCCCTCCAGCCAGCCACCAGAAGGGACCCGCCGGCCACCGCGGAGGCACTAGTGACGGTGAGCCACTTGGCACTCTCCCTCTCTCTGAGTGGCTCACTGGTTCAGGTGTTGGGTTGTTGTCGAGGTGTCGGGTTCACTTTCCGCCTTCCTCTCTACTTCCCGAGCCAAGGTAAGACGTTTCTTGAGCAACACTCCCCGCCCTATCCCTCGCTCACCCTCCCCCTCACCCTACCGTCAAGCACCTCCCCCACACAATGGGCATCCCTCCCACACGGGCCTCCTACGCCCCGCAGTACCCTCGTGTAGCCACCACGGCCACTGAGCCACGGACACGCCAGACGTGCCCTGGGTGGCGAACACGACCCTGGCCACCAATGTCCCTCGTCCCAATGTCTCGTCCTCGTCCTCTCGTGTCCTCGCCCTGTCCTCGCCCTCGTTGCTGTGTTCTGCTCTGCTGTGCGCTGCTCTGCTCTGCTCCGCTGCCCCCTCCACCAGCACTAAGTGTGTCACGCATGGCTTGCCCGCCTCATTATCACCGCCACCCTTCCTCGCCCACTTCATTTCACACTAATGAGTGCAAACACACTTCCGCTTCCCCTTCCTCGGTCTGCTTCACTCTCACTCTCTGTCTCGCTCGTTACTCGGGCGCTGTGTCCCGCGTCTTGTTGTCATTGTTCATGTGATAGCTGTGTGTGGGCCGCTGTGCCGCTGTGGTGCCTTCAGTGCCAACCTTCGCTTCACGAGGCTCACCCAGCTTGGTGAGTGCCGCTGCAGTCGCCGCCACCGTGAGTGGAGGGCGCGCCACTAACGCCCTCTCCCTCCTAGGTGCTGAACTACTGCCCCAAAGACATGAAGGCCGACATCTGCGTCCACCTCAACCGTAAAGTCTTCAACGAGCACCCCGCCTTCCGCCTCGCCTCGGACGGCTGCCTGCGCGCCCTCGCCATGCACTTCACCATGAGTCACTCGGCGCCAGGTAGGTGGCAGTGCCGCCAGGTGAGTCACGGCACCAGCAGGGCACCTCGCAGCAGGGCCTGGCACTCTTTACGCCCTTGAGTCCCGTCCCTCATGCGCCTGTCTTGATGTCCTACCCCCCTCCACTCTTGTGTCTTTCCGTGTGTCCAAGTGTGCCAGTGTCCTGTTTCTCCGCCTTCCCGCCACCCCTGCCCCAGCGAGTGTGTTGGTAAGCATGTCTCTGTTGCAGGGGACCTGCTGTTCCACACGGGGGAGTCTCTGGACACGTTGTGCTTCATCGTGACGGGCTCACTGGAGGTTATTCAGGATGACGAGGTAGTGGCGATCCTCGGCAAGTGTGACGTGTTCGGCGACACCTTCTGGAAGGACCCCACGGTGGGCCAGAGCGCCGCCAACGTGCGCGCTCTCACCTACTGTGACCTGCACGCCATCAAGCGGGAGAAGCTGCTGGAGGTGCTCGACTTCTACCACGCCTTCGCCAATTCCTTCGCCAGGAACCTCGTGCTCACCTACAACCTCAGGCACAGAGTGAGTCACTCTCAAGACGCGCAGTTCTTTACACCTCAACACTGACCGCTTCCCTCGCGCCCTACACGATAGAATCAGTCTCCACGATCCCATCTTACGCGCCGCAGCTCCGCGTGTCGCATCTCTCAAACACTCAAACACGCGCTGCTTCCAGCGTCTAAAGAATCAGTCTCAGAGATGTACCTCTCTCCCACAGCTGATCTTCCGTAAGGTGAGCGACGTGCGGCGGGAGAAGGAGCTGGCGGAGCGACGCAAGCACGAGCCGCAGCAGGAACTGAGCCACGACCACCTCGTCAGGAAAATCTTCTCCAGGTGAGTTCTCCAGCGCGGTGAGGGTGTAGTGTGGTGTGGAGTGGGCAGCGATAAACAAGTGTACAGGCCCTAGTGGCGTAAACTCTTAAACTCAGCCTTAAATGAAAGTGTACTAGTAATGACCACACGTGCATCCTGCCCCTAAGCCGTGCCGGTAAGCCTGAGAACTGCTGCCTCTTAATTCACCTGTTTGACGCACAGGTGGCCCGGCGCTAGTGAATGCCGTGCAAATTAGAAGACTACTATAAGAACCATGACCTTTTTAGTCCATCTAGTTAGTGGTAGTGTGTGTATAGACCCCTGTACCCCTCCTCTTCCCCTTGATTCCCCTCACCTTTACCATTCAGTCACTCCCTCCCGCCTTCTTGCTACCTGAAGTGAGTGTGTGTCAGAATATTGTTGACACTTTCTCTCTCCTTGCTGTGGTACCGACCGCCAGTGCCAACGAGAAAAACTGGAGGTAAAGTTCCCGTCTGACTCAGCCTCTCGCTTCCCCGGAGTCACCCAGTGCTTTGTTTACTATACTCTGCTTCCTGACGGGGATCAGTGGTGACAGTACTTACTAACTCGTGAATGACCTAAACCGCGGAACTCAACGCTTCCAAACTTTATTATAATACCTGATTCTAAGCTTCTCTTTTCTTGCCCTCCCTCTCTGTTGTGTTGAGACTTCAAGGTTATGTTTGGAGAAAGGGAGGAAAGACTACTCCATCATCCTCAGCCGCTTTCCCGCGCCACATCTGTCAATTACTGCTTGCATGGACACCTTTCCTCCGTCTCCTCCTTCTCTCCAAAGACCCTGACGCACCTCCAACCTGGCCCTTCCTCCTTGTTCCTCCTTCCCTCCAGTCCCTCCCGAGCACCCCGCCTCGACCAGACGCCAGTGCCCCGCCACCCCGCCACGCCCAGCCACGCACCGCCAGGTTGTGACAGCTTCCGCACTTGTATAAAGCTTTGGCCAGACACGCGCCCAGATCATCGTCACCCAACGTGTAAATAAGATATAGACGCATTCGTGACACTGCTTCTCTTGGTTTTGGCGTGCTCTGGCGTGCCCTGTCAGTCTCTCACCTTTACTTACCTGTTAGTGCAGTCACGGTTAGTCCCGTAATGTCTGTGTACGGTCTAACTGTGTCTTGTGTTCCTCTTTACTGTCTTCATCAGGTTTAGAGTGAGAAACCCAAAGCACAGTGGCAGTTTGACAGATTACATGACTGGCCGCGCCTGTATCACTTCACTCAGGTGCTTTCATTTACCTGTCTCAAGCTCCCATGCCCCAAGAAGATCCCACGATGCCAAAACATGATGAAGAGTAACACCTGACTCTCCTTAACTAAACAAGAGTAATACTGGATTCTCCTTAAGTACATGGAATGAGAAATGCCTTAAGAAAACACGACATTAATCAGATTTTCCGTAAGCAAACTGTGATATCACGCTTCAACAACACACATAAAGAAAATAACTGACTCTCCTTAACAAAACTGAATATAATAAACCTCAAGACACAAAGGGAAGCTAAAACGAACAGGCCTATACGTAACAAACCCTATTAAACACAGCAGGACATTACCACACCCCTGCCAAGCTCTCCCCTGCGGTAAGTCTCCAATCAGTTAACCCTCCCACCTTAACAAAACCAAGACGTCTGACCCTGCAAAAAAAAAGGAACGAAGAGACATGAATATACCACAAGACTGACGCATTTACATCGTCCACACATATCTGGAAGAAGAAGAAACACCTAAGGAAAGGGTTGAAATACGTGACGCACATTAATTAGAGAAAAATCAGCTGAGTAAAGGGTTGAAATACATAGCGTACCTTAATTAAAGAGAACATACCTGAGTAAGAGGTTGAAATACGTAGCGCACCTTAATTAAAGAGAACACACCTGAGTAAAATTCGTGACACAAGAAAATCAGAGGTAACACACTTGAGTAAAAGCTTAAAATACGTAGCGCACCTTAATTAAAGAGAACACACCTGAGTAAAATTCGTGACACAAGAAAATCAGAGGTAACACACTTGAGTAAAAGCTTAAAATACGTGACACACCTTAATTAAAGACAAAATACACCTGAGTAAAGGGTTAAAATGCAAGTCGCCCATTAAATGAAGGAAAAATTACCTGAGAAAAGGCTTGAAATACATAACATACCTTAATTAAACAGAAAACACACCGAAGAAAGGGTTAAAATTCGTGACACACCTTGATTAGTTCCAGGACAGGTAGAGAACAAGAGGTCATAACAACTCACCAATAAATAAATAGATGTAATATTTTTCTAATGTGATGAGTAAATGAGCTGTCAATATCACACCTCAATAGTAATTAGCAGTGAAATAAGAGACAGTTAATTAGTCACCAGAACAGGTAGAGATAATACGAACACGTAACTAAACAAAGAAGTACAGCATTTTTTTTTTTCAACGTGTGGCTAAGCTCTCAGTAAACACAAGACTAAACAAACAAGTACAGCATTTTTTTTTACGTGTGGCTAAGCTCTCAGTAAACAAAACACTAAACAAACAAGTATAGCATTTTTTTTTTTTACGTGTGGCTAAGCTCTCAGTAAACACAAGACTAAACAAACAAGTACAGCATTTTTTTTTACGTGTGGCTAAGCTCTCAGTAAACACAAGCATCACTGAATACCAAACGATGCATGAAATAAACGAAAACTAGCATGGAATTGAATCGTAAACACTTTTATATGGACAATGCAAGAAATAAACCAAAAATTCGTATGAAGTGAAATCCCAAACATCTTTAAATGAACTCTTATATGAAGGATGCATGAAATAAACCAAAGATCGTATATATCGTTATCCTAAATACTCTTAAATGAATTCTTAAAGTGATCCTAAACACTCTTAAAGTTATCTTAAACACTCTTAAATGAAATCTTGTATGAAGGATGCAGGAAATATAAAGCAAAATCCTACACACTCTTACATGAACACTCTTAAATAAACTCTATGAACAATGCAAGAAATAAAACCAAAATTCGTGTATAAATTTGACCCCTAAACACTTTGACATGGTCTCAACGTAAACGAATGAAATAAAACACAAATAAACAATTCTCCGTTTTAATCTTTTTTTTTTCATTAGCTAGATAAATACTCCTTGTTCGTTAGTTCGTTTGTTTATCATTCCGTGTCATTATCTCCCTTTCGCTAACCGTACAGAGAGTAGGAAGAGAGAGAGAGAGAGAGAGAGAGAGAGAGAGAGAGAGAGAGAAAGAGGGGGTAGCCGTCTCATTTTCTCATAAACAGAAGGAATACTGGCGGATCAATTAATGAAGGAAATAATTGAAGCAGTTAATATCCCCATCCTTGTCCTTATTCCTCTCCTCCTCCTCCTCCTCCTCCTCCTCCTCCTCCTCCTCCTCCTCCTCTTCTTCTTTATCCTCATTCTTCAGTATTTTCTTATTCTTCTCTTTCTCTCCTCCTGCTCCTCCTCTTTCTTCTTATTTCTTTTCCTAATCGTAATCCCAATCCTCCTCCTCCTCCTCCTCCTCCTCCTCCTCCTCCTCCTCCTCCTCCTCCTCCCTCCTTCTCTTCCTCCTCCTCCTCCTGTAAACATCATTCTACTGCTCCTTTTTTTTACTTTATCACGTTTTCTTTTCTCTAATAAACGCAGCGAGAATTGCATTTTTATTACTAGTTCTGAACTAATTAATGCCTCCTCCTCCTCCTTCTCCTCCTCCTCCTCCTCCTCTAAGTCTGCCAGTCGCTTCATTCTTCTTGTAATTCCAGATTCTTAAAGTAAGTTTTTTTTTTTATTTTATTCCCTTTTTTCCAAATTCTACTTTGTGTACATTGCCTTTTGATTTTAGTGGCATGACTGGGACGTGTGTGTGTGTGTGTGTGTGTGTGTGTGTGTGTGTGTGTGTGTGTGTGTGTGTGTGTGTGTGTGTGTGTGTGTGTGTGTGAAAGTGAGAGACAGTAACCATCACACACAAGAACAAATACACAAAGTTATAACAAAACCAGAAAGAACAACAAAACTAACACACACACACACACACACACACAATGAACGGCAGTGGCAGAAGCTTCTCTCTCTCCAAACAGATTTCGTCGTGACAAGGGCGGTGGTTCAGGCACCCCAAACAGCGCCTCGAGTGACGTGGTGGGCGGGAACGGTCGTGACGTGGAGAGAGGGTCCGGGGAGAGGTCTGATACTGATGTGGTGGGGACAACTGATGCACTGAAGGTAAGAGTAAGAGGGAGAGTCAGAAGGAGAAAGAGAGTGTAGGTTTGTGTTGTGTTGTGTGTGTATGTGTGAGGAGAGATGGAAAGTAAGTGTTGGTCTGTGTGTGTGTGTGTGTGTGTGTGTGTGTGTGTGTGTGTGTGTGTGTGTGTGTGTGTGTGTGTGAGAGAGAGAGAGAGAGAGAGAGAGAGTGTGTGTGAGAGAGAGAGAGAGAGAGAGAGAGAGAGAGAGAGAGAGAGAGAGAGAGAGAGAGAGAGAGAGAGAGAGAGAGAGAGAGAGAGAGAGAGAGAGAGAGAGAGAGAGAGAGAGAGAGAGAGAGAGAGAGAGAGAGAGAGAGAGAGAGAGAGACAGACAGACAGACAGACAGACAGACAGACAGACAGACAGACAGACAGACAGACAGAAAGACAGAAAGATAGAAAGACAGACAGACAGGCAGACAGACAGACAGAAATACAGACAGGCAAACAGACAGAAAGACAGACAGACAGACAGACAAGAATAGATAAACACACACAGACAAACAGAGAGAATGAATGAATGAGACAAACTATTAACCAACACAATGATAATAACAACATTAATAGTGATAAAAACAACAATAACATGATTAGTAAGTGATGATGGTGATAAAAAGACAAAAATAATGGTGGTGATGATGGTGGTGATGATGGTGGTGGTGATGGTGGTGATGATGGTGGTGATGATGGTGGTGATGGTGGTGGTGATGGTGTTGGTGGTCTTCCAGGTGGTGAAGATGCCCCCAGCTCGAATGAACAACATCTGTGAGACTAACGGGCCGAGAAATGGAAGAATATATTTGGTCGCAACGAAGGTATTGTAGTAGTAGTAGTAGTAGTAGTAGTAGTAGTAGTAGTAGTAGTAGTAGTAGTTTCTAGACAGGTTTGTATATTCTTTTCATAACCTATTTTAAAACTGACAATTTTTTTCCTTTTTCTCCTTTTTAAGTCTATTGTTGCCTTTAGCCAGAACCTAACATAAGAAAATACAGCAATGCACGTCAGACAATCAGCAAATCAATCCAGTCAATCAATCAGCAACAAGAATCATAACAACAGAAGCAGCATTAACAAAAACACCACTACAAACATTTTAACCCATTCATTACTGGGACACATTTTTACCTTGAATTTTGAGTGTGATTAGACCATTTTATTGATATTAAGAAAGCTCTATGGAGGTCAGAAGATTAGTAGCTACAGTCTTCACTATTCTAATCCCCTATATGAGTTTCTGAAGCTGTAAAAAATCACCAAACAGTAACCAGAATGAATATAGAAACGCGTCATGGTACTGAAGGGGTTAATATATTGAAGTACACATAAGTTTAGACCACACCTCACCTCACTTCTCACCACACGTCACCACATGTCACTCCTGCAGGCGGCGGCGGAGGAGAGGACGAAGGCTCTACCACGGATGATTGCAATAAGAAGAATCTCATGCAAGACGGTGTTCTGAGAGGACTCAACACCAAACACAACACTAATCTATCCAAGGTAATGAATGTTTGGTCTAATTCTCTCTAACTCTCTCTCTCTCTCTAATTCTCCTCTTTTTCTATTGTTTTTCATATTTCTGACAGGGATAAAGTGACAAAATTCTGGATATAATCTTTTCTTTCTCTGACTTTTTTTCTCTCTCTTTTCTCTAATCCTTTCTCACATTACTCTTCTTTTTCTTTCTTTTCATATTTTCTTATTTTTTCATATTCTTAACAGGGATAAAGTAACAAAATTCTGGATATAACCTTTTCTTTCTTTTTTTTTTTTTTTCTCTAATCCTTTCTCACATAACTCTTCTTTTCTTTCACTTTTCATTTATTTTTTTCTTATACTTTTCTCCCTCTATTCCTTTCTTTCGCTAACCCTTTCTCTCACTGCTCTTTTTTTTATCGTTTTTCATAACTTCTCATTTACAAACGTTCATTTAATCTTCTTTTTAACACTGATCTAAGGTAACAAAACTTTTACTCTTACTTTTCTCTAACTCTTTCTCTCTCTCTCTAACTTTCCCTCTCAGTATCTCTTCTTTCTCTTATCGTTTTTCATACTTCTTTAGAATGTACTTTAATTTTTCTTTCTATCTTCCTTTTTTCTTTTTATTCCATCTTATTCTTTCTTTCTTCTTCCCTTCTACCTTTTTTCTTCATATCCTATTTACAACCGTGTCATTCTTCTGTTAATTTTCTTTTTTTTTTTCTCTCCTTATCTTTTCCTCTTTTCCTTTCTTCATTCCCCGGTTATTGTTTTAAAGCCTAAGAGTAGTCGATTCCTTAGTTATGTAGAGATACTAACAAAATGTGGTTTCCAGACCTAATGAATTACCGTGTCTAAGCTCAAAGCATTAAGGAACAGATTCTGAAACACTTCTACGCCACGTCACTAAATTGGAAAGACTCTATTTGAAGTGACTCGGGGTTTTTAAGAATGTTTTTATGGTTCTAGTGACAGATTAACATGATTTCTATATGATGAACAGCAAAAACACTATTGAGAACCGGGCTAATCACCTCTGTGGCCTTTGAAAACAGTGATGGTAAAGCTACATGGGATTTGCAAGGGTGTTTTTTACGGTTCTAGTGACAGATTTACATGATTTCTACATTATTAACAGTAGATACACTCTTGAGAACCCGATTAATGACTTCTGTAGTCTTTGAAAAAACCTATGGTGAAGTTACACGTGGTTTTCAAGGGCGTTTTTATGGTTCTAGTGACAGATTAACACAATTTCTATATAATGAATAGCAGAAACGCTCTTGAGAACCTACCTAGTAATTTCTGTAGCCTTTGAAAACAGTCGTGGTGAGAGAGCAAAGTGTTTCAGAATACCAACCTAAACTAACAGTATCGCGTTACTAATATGTGAAACCTCGAGCCGCCGCCCCACACACCCAGGGCCGTCACTCCCCCGTCACTCTCCCGTCACCTCCCTTAGTCTCACCCCGTCACATTAGGGTCAGTCCTGCACGATGCGTTAGCGGGTAGACCAGCAGAAGAGCGTGTCGTGAAGGGCTGTAGATGTCACGGTAGGCTGAGCGTCTAAATATGGAACTGGAGGAAGGAAGAAAGGAAGGAAGGAAGGAAGGAAGGAAGGAAGGAAGGAAACTTCGACTTCTCTACGGATATACAACACTGAACACCTTCCTTACGTTCCATTACTGGCAAAAGACAAATATAATGTAGTAATTAACCTGGAACTCAACGTACAGGTGAACAATTCCATCGTTTACCTGCAGCTTTGCAATTACACAACAGAAAGCCTCCTTGTCGTTTTAATAATGAGCCAAGGAAAAAGACAAGGTACGAGTAATGACCAGGTAGAAATAGACAGGTGAGGTGTTCGATTCTTTTAATAGAACATGAAGTTTACCTGCCGCTCTGAAAACAACAAGTAAAGGTGACCGGCCAAAACACTCAGGTGTCCTCCCGTCCCTTTCCTGGCGCCCCTGATCTGACTGGCCCTCACTCCCTGTCCCTCAGACCCTGGGCGTCACCCCCAAGAGGGCCAACACCTCCTCCTCCTCCACCACCACCCCCAGCACAGGCACCGCTAACAACAACAACCACAACAACAACAACAACAACAACAGTTCCAAGACCGTAGTTAAGAAGGTAACGAAGATAACATGACGTCCCTTATTTTTTCCCTTTACCGCCCTCCCCTCGCACGTTAGCGTCTGTTAGTCTCCCCTTAGGCTCCTCCATTAGCGTCTCCCCACCCTCCTAAAGCCTGCCCCTGTAGTGACGCTGTGTGACGCGTGCTGTAGTGGCGCCGCTTAATCTGCTGTTTGCTAGTCATGTAGTTGTCTCATTGGTGTTCGTGTTACCTCAATCTCCCCCACTCCCTCTCTCTCCCTCTCCCTGGTTGTCTGACTCGCTTCTGTCACGAATCGTCGATATGCTTCGCCTTCGTTAGGTTGCGCCTCTCGTTCCCTTTCACACTCCTATCGCATCGTCTGCTCGCTGTTCACACTAACTTGACTGACTAGCCACGTCTCTTATCCAGTCTCTGAAATCTAAGCAAAAATCGTATATAAAAATGGTAGGGTTTGTCTGTACCTTTCCCAAACTTTCTTTCCAAGCATCCATCATTGGGTTAAAATGCTGAGGTTTGGGTTTTTTTCTGCTTGGTTAGTGTGAACAGCCAGCAGCTCCTCCCCCACACATGTCCTGGCGCCTCCCCGCGGCTCCACACATTGCTTGGTGTTGTGTTGCTCTAAAGCCTCAGTTCCCGTGTCGTGTATAAACCATGGTTCTCTTACGTGTGTCTCAGTGTTTGGTGTACATGTGCATTCCAGTGAGTGACGCCGCAAGGCTGTCAAACACACTACGACACGACACTCCACATCCACACGTCTTGACCGCTTGGATATGCAGTCTTGAGGCGTCCACCCATCACACACACACACACACACACACACACACACACACACACACACACACACAGCCACCCCTAATCGTCCTCCCCCCGCAGGACACGCTTGGCCTGGAGGGCAGCACCAAATTCAAGCTGAACAAGCTGGACTCGCTGGACTCAGGCGTGGGCCGTGACCACAAAAACAAGCTGCAGGACAACGACTCAGGCAACGTCACGGACTACCTGGCGCCCGTCACGCCCGGAGTCACGCCCGCTGACTGCCAGCAGATCATCGCCAGCCTCATGGACTTCAAGGTGAGCAGGTTAAGGGGAATGCCAGGGCAGGGGTATGGTGGTGGTAGTGGTGCAGCATGGGTTTTGAGTGTGGAGGGGGGGGTGCAGCACTGACGCGTCTCCTCCCTCAGGTGGACCTCAAGCTGGAGATGCAGCGCATGAACCAGAAGCTGACCAAGCTGGAGGACAACATGAACGACGTGATGGCGCGCATGAACACCGTGCAGCGCTCAGCCTCGCAGCCCGTCAGCGTGCGGCCCCCTGGTGACGACCACGCTGGGCGGGTGGCGGCACGGAGGGAGCGGGAGCGGGAGCGAGAGCGAGAGCGAGAGCGTGAGCGTGAGCGGACCACCACCGTCACCGCCGCTGATGGATCAGGGGACGCGGGCGAGGACGCCAAGCAAAGCATGCCGAAGGTGACGGCCAGCGAGGAGCCCCGCAAACCCAAACGGCGCGACAAGAGCCGCACGAAGAGCGCCGCCGCCACACCGCGCAGCTCCCCCACGGACTCCAACTCCCCCACGGACTCCATGGTGCGCGGCATGCTGGAGGACGAGATCCTGGAGCAGGCGTCCTCGCCGCGCGGCGAGCAGCCCCCGCCCCCCACCAAGTCCCGCTCGAGGGAGTACCTCTGAGACGCCAGTACAAGCCCGCACGGGCCCCGGGCCTGCACGGGTACGGCAGCACAAGTGACCCGCCACGGCCGGCCTCGCCCGCCGCGCCACCGCGCACGATGACGCAACACCTTTTTGCTACCAGATAATACTCCTGACTGATTTGCTGTTGCTAAGTATTTTACAGATGAAGAGAGTTAGGCGGGGACCAAGGTGGGAGCTGCAGCACGGCGGCCGCCCCTGGGCCCCGCCTGCCGCTGCCTCCCGCCCCCCAGCCCACCCGCTCACCCCGGGGCTGCCTGGGGCTCCCTGGGGCTGCCTCGCCGAGCCGCTGGCCTCGCTCAGAAGCGGCGACGCGCGCCTTCGTGTCCAGGACGAGACTCTGCCCCGTAGCGGCCACGCAGGACACGCCCCTCGCCCCGTGCCTCGAGAACACAAGGGCCCGCCGAGCAGGACGGGCGGCGGCGTGGAGCACGGCAGCTGGTGGCGGGGCCCGGCCGGCGCCCCGGCAATACTCCCCACGCCCCTCCCCCGGCCCGGCCAGGCGGAAGGGAGCGGAAACAGTCTCAGCATTTACACATAAGTACCGTCCCGTTTGTTTTGTACATAACAAAACAGTGTTTCGTCAAGGAACTCAAGAGCGGCGTCGCTCGGCCGAGGTGTGTTGAGTTTCGTCGCAAACTAATGTATATTATTTGACTTTTGTGCTACAGTGGAAGTTTTCAATATTTATATTTCTTGTGCTGATTGTTACTGTTCCAACTGATCTGTGATAACACGTCTGTGTAGATACAAGAGCGTGACGCGGTGTGGCGCCAACCCCCCTCCCCTCACCCCCTCACTCCCAACGTTACGCCCCCTCCTCCTCCACCCCTCCCCTGCTCCCCCCCTCCTCTCTCACCTCTTCTCGGCTTCACTATAATCAACTATAGCAGCCGCCTCAGCAGTGACCCCGTGACCTCCAGCGACCTGCGCCTCCTGGCCTGACCTCACCTCACCCCTCGCCGTGTGACCTTGTGTGGACGGAGGCGAGCTGGACCCTTCACCCTTCACCCCTCACCCCTCAATCCTTCCTTCACTTTCCTTCCCTAATCTATCGTCACAACACACTGCATCCTCCTCCTCCTCCTCCTCCTCCTCCTCCTCCTCCTCCTCCTCCTCCTCCTCCTCCTCCTCCTCCTCCTCCTCCTCCTCCTCCTCCTTGGGCCACAGCAGGATAATACTCGTAACCCCTCGAAGCTTCCGTGAGCCTTCCTTCGTACCCTCGTCCTGACCCTCGTCCTCACAACTGCTGCTTCTTTCGGCACGCTAACGTTACGGTGTTCTCGCGGCGTGTCGTGTCTCAATACTAGACTTCCTGCGTATATAAGAGCTTGTTCCGCATCTCCGTGACGTGTGTGCGTGAGTGAGTGAGTGATTGCGTGAGTGGGTGAGTAAGTGTCGGTTTTTTTAGTATACGGTGAAATGTAGTGAGTGAAGAGTTGAAATGGTGGGTAAAAGCGGTTTTATTCAGTATACGGTGATGATATATAGTGAGTTAGTGAGTTACGAGTGAGTGAGTGAGTGAGTAAGGAGGTTTATGAGTGACTGGGTTATCAAAAGCGTAATTTTAATGGTGACGAAGTGAAAGACGAGGAAACCTATGATAAACTTAGCACCCAAAATGGCCACATGTTCCCCGATCCCCCCCTCACCCCGAACACACACCTGTACACACCTTCACCTGTCCACCTTCCTCTCCTCACCTAATCTGTCCTGTCGTAGCCATCCGCTTTGCTCCACACACTCCACAACAGAAGCATTCCTCTTGTGTACGGAACATTCCAAGCTGAGAGTGTTTAGCGTGTCACTCCACCTCTCCACTCCACCTTCCCGCTCACACTCCACACACAGACACATACACACATACACACACACACTCCTTGGCTGTTTCACCGTCCAGCACTGTTCTCTTCACCAAATGGCTGTTCTCCCCCTTCAAGAACACTTAACTAAAGGCTCCGCGGGTGTTCTTCTTCACGTTCTCTCAGCTTATTGCCGACAGCTGGAATACGAGTGTTGCTATTGATGGTGTTTTTAATCGAGTTTACTTTCCCCCCTGTGTGTTCCGTCACAGCATATCGTCCCTTCGTGGGCTGCTTCTGCGCCGCCTCCTGTCTCCTTCAGATCACCCAGCTCCTCCTTCGTGTCCTTCCTTCATGTCTTTCTTCCGTGTCCTTCCCTCATCATGTCCGCATTCTCAAACGTTTCGGTGTCTTAACCTCGACTGCTTTCAATGCCTTCTAGTGAGTTCCGATGTTTCCAAGGGTGTTGTTTATGTCTCCAGGGAGCCGAACAAAGGTTTGGCACCAGTGGGGAACACAACACCTATGAGAGACGGTACAGTCACCTCTGTGGGCTTTGAAAACAGTATGAGTGAGTCGGAAGAGTTTTAGAATGAAGGGCTTCGTCTCCACGTCCTTCCACACTCCCAGAATTCCAGCGCGGGACGCCGAATTCTGTAGCTTTGTCTCTTGTGTCTCCCTCTTCGCCTTCTTCAGTAGACAGGACCCGGAAGCTTAGCGACGCCCCTGCAGAAGACCACGCGCCCATGTGGTTCCCCTCCCTCGCTCCCTGGCACCCGGTTCTCCACTGCCACGCTAAACACAGACCTTGGGGAAACGGACGATCAAAATTTCTGTTCTCAATGCTTCTCTCTGACCCCGTAGCCTCCTTGGTAGCGGCCGCTTTGTGTTCTCCGACAGCGTAGTGTAGTAGTAGTTGCTAGGATGATTCTGTCCCTTCCTCACGCCATGCTACCTGTCTCTCTGTCTCTTTGTCTCTCTCGGTTTCGGTCTCGCATATACCAGGGTCTTCAGTCTTGTCTTTTCTTCGTCTCTAGTCTTAATTTTCCTTCGTCTTCTGTTTTCTTGATGTCTTCTTCTACTTCCCTCTTTCTCTCCTCGTGTTTTCATTGGTAATCTTTTTTAAATAGCCATCGAGTCAGTCACGTGTGCAATAAACCAACTAAGAGAAACCAAACACGAAGAAAACGAGAGAAACAACTTGAAATTCCAACGAGAAACAAAACTCGGCGACTCACACTAAAGAAAACGAGGGTCGTGTTGCGGGTAAGACTCAAACATTTTTTCTATTTACCACGAGACGATTCCCCTTCAGCCTGCAAGCACGCGGGGGCCGTTCCAACTCGCCATTCATTGTGTCGTTGGTGCATTGTCATTGTATAAACCATTATTCATGTGATGCATTGTAGCTTTGTGCTGTGTGACCTTCGTCGGGGCCTGCTGGAGGAGGAACTACCCCGCCTGGTGGTTCCTCATGATGGTTTCCTGCTGGTTTGCTTCCTTGGTGATTCCTCTTACCCTGGACTCATTCTTCGCTATTTCTCTTATTCTAGTTACGTTTTCTTGCTTCCTTTCTGCTTCTTTCTCCCTATTTCTGTAGTTTTCCTTCTTTCCTTCTTTCTATATCTTGTTTTGGTGACTTCTTTCTTCTTCTCCTTTCGTTCTTCCATACACACTCATATCTTTCTTAATTGTTCCCATTTCTCTTATTCCAGTTACGTTTTCTTGCTTCCTTTCTGCTTCTTTTTCCCTATTTCTTAATTTTCCTTCTCTCCTTCCTTGTTTTCTTCTCGTGACTTTTACGAGCATATCTTCCTTCCCTCCTTCCTTCCTTTCTTCCTTCCATACACACTCGAATCTTCCTTCATTTTTCTCCATTTGTGTTCAGTTCAAGATTATCTCTCCTATATTTCTGTCTCTGTTTTTCTTTTTTTTTTCCTTTTCACTGCGATTTGTTCTTTCTTTCATTCCTTTTCTCTTGCTGGTGGCTTTCCTCGGCACTTCACTTACTTAATTTCTTTCCAGTTCAAGATTATTTCCCCGTTCTTTCTGTGTTTTATTCTTTTCACTGATTTGTTCTTTCTTTCCTTCCTTTCCTATCTTCTTTCCTCTTGTTGTGGCTTTCTTCATCACTTTACGTAATTAATTTCTTTCTTTCACTCTTAATTCTCTATTTTTCTTCCGATATACATTTGTTTTTCCATCCTCAATTTTCTCACAACTATTAATCTTCGTTTCTTCCCAAAATCTAATAGTTTTCTTCCCTAGTGGCTTTCCTCCTTCTTCCTTCTTCTTCCACCTAATCTCTCTTCTATCAGCCTTTATTCTTCTCTTCCCTCTTTATCTTTTCCTTTCTTAATTACATGTTTTTATCTATTTCTCTAACTCCTTCTTTCGTTCTTTCCAGTCATATTTTTCTTCATTGTCTATCTTTTCATTTATTTTATCCTTTCTTTCTCATATTCCATCTTTGTCTCTCCTTTCCTTCCCTTTTCCTTTTCTTAATGCATCTTTTTCTACTTTCCTCTACTGACACTCTCCTTTCCTCCTTCCCTCTTTTCTTCTTCCTTCACTTCCTGATATCCTTCACCTCTTCTTTCCCCAGGGTAATCCTTCCTTCCCAAACGTGGCTCTTATCCTTCAAAGGTCCTCGAAATGGCTAACACACACGCACACGCACACACACACACACACACACACACACACACACACACACACACACACATAAAGTCGCTGTAAAATATTGGTGGCAGCGGTGGGATAGACACATATATATATATACACACACACACACACACACACACACACACACACACACACACACACACACAGAGAGAGAGAGAGAGAGAGAGAGAGAGAGTCGCTGTAATATATATTGGTGGCAGCGGTGGGATAGACACAAACACACACACACACACACACACACACACACACACACACACACACACACACACACACACACACACAACCTACAGCAAAAAATAGGGACCATGGTGCATAGGTAGGAGTCACTAACTGGGTGAGAAACCCCCTGGGAGGACCTCTGAATACCCCCAAGGCACAATACTCAGGGGATTTTTCTCTCCTCCCCTCCCTCCCCTTCCCTCCCTCCGTCAGATAAGGTTGCACAACTGTTCTAAGCTTGCGAAGGTCACTGACATTGTATCATAAAGTGGCATAATTCAAAATATTCCCATAATCATGTATCTTTATGCAATAACAAATAAATTACGGATCTGACTTCAATACAACGCTTTCCATACAGTTTGTTTTTTGAGTGTGTGGGATGGGCGCTCTTTCACTCCCGTCCCGTCCCCGCATACAACCTAGATCTCCTTCATTATACAAAATATAATGTATATACAGCACTGTACAAATATTACATCTTTCAGGTAATAAAGTTTTAATTTCATTCTTACCCTGACCTTTCTCTGTTCTATTTCCTGGCATTTATACACGCGTGGTGACGCTGATGGAGCTCTGAAGGTACAAAAGATATAGAAGTACCTAATAACATCTCTGAACTACAACAAGAGTAAAGGTTAAATATACTTTTAAAGGTCTCAGATACTCTCTCAATAACTAAATAGGTCAAAACATGAACGATTCAATACAGAAAATTAATCAACATTTTTCTACCAAAGCCATAAATCATAAACCTTTGAAAGTCACGCACCAACAACTCCATTAAAGGTTAAATCTCTGAAATGGCTCAAATAGACACTTACTAACTAAACACATCAAACAGGAACGAATAAAAACACACAAAAAAACTAATCAACATTATTCTATCATGCCCAAATATCTTAAATCTTTGAAAATAACGTATCACCAACTCCACTAAGCGTTATACACTCAGAAATGGCTCAAATACACCCTCAATGACTAAACACGTCAAATAAGGACGAATCAACACGAAAATAAACTAGCATCTCATTTTTCTTAACCTAGACCAAACCATAAGGCTCTAAAAATCACAAAGAAATCTGGGAATGACGTGCAATGAAGCCTATACTTTACTGTGGTTACCCTGAGAACACTGACACGTGGGGAAAGAGAACAAAAAAGCGTAAAACATCAGTGGCATCATATACACGCCTTTAGGAACATCTACTCTCATAAGCACTTCCCAAAATTTAGAGAAATTGACACAAACCCTAGAAATATTGACTCAAGGGGATTTAACGTGAGGAAAGAGAAGATCAAAACAACTGTAGCACCAAATACACGCCTTAAGGAACGTTTACTCTCATTACTTCCTACCAAAACCTTAAAGAAATCAACACACACCTCAGAAATATTGACTCAAGGGAAATAACGTGGGGGAAAGAGAAAATCAAAACAACTGTGGCACCGTATACACGCCTTAAGGAAAGTTTACTCTCATTACTTCCTCCCAAAAACCATAGAAAATCAGCACAAACACTAGAAATATTGACTCAAGCGGAAATACCATCAAAACACACTCAAAACACCACCAAAACTCGCTCCATTGAAGACATCATTACTTATTTTCAAGTCCCCGAGGCCACAGTCGAGGTGAATTAAAGTGTGATGCTTCGAGAGTAAATAATAAACCTCTTCATCTTGATTTTTGCCTCTGAAAATGTTAGATGACTGAGAAGGAAGTGGGAAGGAATGTCAGGAGGAGAAGGAAGAGGAGCAAGATCAAGCAGAAAGGCACATCTACTATATCAGTCCACACATCACTCACAAGCCACACAGAGTCCCTTCTCAGCTCCCTCTATTCTTCCTCCTCCTCTAAGGGACACAGCTTGACAATAAGAAGCCCTAAAAGATCCCAGCACCCTAGAAACACGTGCAACACTTCCAGGAAACCCCAAGGAAGGCTCTGGTGGATATGAACAAGGCAGTGGCGCCATACCTCCCCGTCGGTCGCTGTCTGAGGGTGGCGCTGACGAAGGTACGAGTTTTGAGTCAGCGTAGGTGCAGTGATGGGGTATGTTAGTGATATATAGGCCTGTATTCTAAAACGCTTTGCTCCCTCACCATCACTGCTTTCCAAAGGCTCCAGTTGAAGATACTCGTGTTTTGAGAGTTTTTCTATGGTTCTGGTGATAGGTCGGCAAGATTTCTCGTTTGTTAAAAGGAGAAACTGTATTAAAAACCCCGCTAGTTGTCTCTGTGGCCTTGGAAAGTTGTCGTAGTGAGAGGAGGTGTTTCTGTATACGGGATAATGCTCTAGTGATAAGTGAAACGTGTGCATATGATTAGGTTACGAATTAAATATTAAGGGAAGATGCAAGAAGCCATAATTGTGACTCTCTCTCTCTCTCTCTCCTCACAGTGGCCGCCCTATGTGGATGGCTGGAACCCCGACTATACCGGCTGGTGTATTGAAATGTTTGACGTGATACTGGAGAGCCTAAACATCTGGTGTGTGTGTGTGTGTGTGTGTGTGTGTGTGTGTGTGTGTGTGTGTGTGTGTGTGTGTGTGTGTGTGTGTGTGTGTGTGTGTGTCTGTCCTCCTTACATTCTTCTCATCTCTCCTTCAATTTCATCTTTTCTTCCTTTTCTCAATCTTATTTCTCTATTTTCTACTTTTATTTCTTTTGTTTCCTTATGTTTCCTTCTTTTTCTTATTTTTATTTATCCAGGTTGTCCTTTCTCAATTTTCTCTCCTTCAATTTCATCTTTCCTTTTCTCAAATTTTCTCTATTTTCCACTTCCATTTCTCTAGTTTCCTTATATTTCCTATTTCTTAATTCTTTTCCTCCAGGTTCCCAATTTTTTCTTCTCGTCTCTCCTTCAATTTAATCTTTCCTTCTTTTTTCTCGGCCTTATTTCTCCATTTTCTATTTTCATTTCTCTAGTTTCCTTCTATTTCCTTCAATTTCTTATTTCTATTTCTCCAGGTCCTCAACTGTTCCTTCCTTTCTCAATCTCCTCGTCTCTCTTTCAGTTTCACCTTTCCTTCCTTTTCTCAACCTTTTTTTCTATTTTCTTCTCTCATTTCTCTAGTTTCCTCATATCTCCTTCCTTTTCTTAACCTTCCCTCCTATTTTCCATTTCCATTTCCCCAGGATCCCTATTTCTTCCTTCATTTCTCAACTTTTCCTTATTACCAACGTGTTATTTCTCCTCGCCATCACGATTACTCTGACACAGCCTCTAACTCTCGCTCTATTCAATCTCCTCCCTTTACGCCGCCAGCCACGAGTATCTGGAGCCTCCCGATGGCCTCTGGGGCGCTAAGTTCCCTAATGGTTCTTGGTTCGGGATGATGGGAATGCTACATAGAAGGGTGAGTGGGTACAGTATGGCCGGTAGACGTGAAGCTGGTACAGTATAGTTGGTACAGGTTATATTGGTACAGGTTAACTAATGAATAAAAACATGAAAATAAATTATATAACACGTAATAATGAAAAGAAAACATCATTGCAATATAAATAAGGAAATGAAAATGGCTTGATTGGAACAAAAGAGATCATTTAGTTAGTCTCAGTTTTTTTCACACTTATTTTTCTTTATTTTTCAATTTTTTTATCGCTATTTATTCTTCACTATCATAACCTTCTCCTTTTTTCATTGTTTTCATGTTTATTAATCCATACAAGACAAATTACCACTATTTTCCACGAGTTTAGTTCATTTTTTCATTTCTTTTCCTTTCTTTTCTATTCTTTATTTCATGTACTTAATTTTCCAGAGATTATTCGCCATTGAGCCTTTTCAAACTCACTACTCCCATCTCTTCATAATATTTTTCTTCATTGCCATTATGTTTATTAATCGAATTCATCACTTTTTTTCATGAGTTAAGTTCATATTGAATTCCATTTGTTTTTCTCGTAATATTCTTTTTATCACTGTTAGTTATCATGTTTATCAATCTACACAAGGCAATTTATCACTTTTTCCACGAGTTAAGTTCATATCTAATTCCTTTTCTTTTCTTTCAAAGTTTATTCCGAGTATGTCTTTCTAAACTGACTGACTCCCACTCTCTCTTCGTCATAAAATTCGTCTTCTTTTATTGCCACATGTTGATCAATCCACACAAGACAAATGATCACTTTTTTCCGCAAGTTTAGTGTATTTCTTTCACTCCTTATCCTTTGTTTTAATTGGCTATTTCATGTACGCAATTTTCCAAAGCGATTACTCACCACTGAACCTTTCCAAACTGACTCCTCGCACCATCTCTTCGTCATAATATTCTTCTTTTTTACGGTTTTCATGTTTATCAACCCAATTTATCAGTTTATTCATGAGTTAAGGTCATATTTTTTTCCTTTTAACCTCTATAATATTTCAAAGAGTATATTTACCATTATGTCTTTCCAAACTGACTCCTCGCACCATCTCTTCGTCATAATATTCTTCTTTTTTTACGGTTTTCATGTTTATCAACCCAATTTATCAGTTTATTCATAAGTTAAGTTCATATTTTTCTTTTAACCTCTATAATATTTCAAAGAGTTTATTCCGAGTGTCCTTCCAAACTAACTCCCTCCCTCTCTTCGCCAGGAGGTGGACGTAGCTATTGGTCCCTTTGGAGTAACGCTGGAGAGAACCAAGGTAGCTGACTTCAGTGTCCCTATCACGGCCACGGACCACGCCATTCTCTACAGCAGACCGCAGATTGAACCGGATCTTTTGGGCTTCATTAAACCTTTCACTCCTCTGGTGTGTTAATGTGCAAGGGGAGACAGAAAATGGTATGGAGAGATAGAAAACGAGGGATAAAAAGGGTGACTATGCTATACTAAAGAAAATGGAGGTTGAATTGATGTATATAGACGTCAGAGAAAGATTAAAGGAATGGATGGATTGTGGGAAGTTACTACAGGTGTGTTTCGTGACAGGTGTGGGCAGGTGTGCTAATTAGTCTCCTGGTGGTCACGGGAATCGCTCTTGGCCTCCTCGTTCTATCGCCTTCACGACAACGCCGACCCAGGTACACACACACACACACACACACACACACACACACACACACACACACACACACACACACCTGTCCTCCAAACCTTCACATACCTGTTAGAAATAAAAAAAAAAATAGAGTTATAACACAAATAAATAGAAGGGAATACAAAGATAATGTATTAATTCTAAGGACATACAGAATTAAATACAAAAATTATAATGGATAATGGAAAATACAAACTATAAACACACACACACACACACACACACACACACACACACACACACACACACACACATGTACACCAATTCATGTGCGTTTTTGTGTACGTTTTGTCATGAACGTTTCTTATTTCCAGGACAGCTGATTCAGAAGACCCCAGTTTCCTCTCTTCTTCCTCCTCCTCCTTCTCCTCCTCTTCCTCTTCCTCCTCCTCTTTGTGGGGGTGGCTATGGGGCTACAGAGCACTGCTGAGCCAACGTGAGTGAGTGAGTGAGTGAGTGAGAAAATGAAAGAGGAATGATGTTTGTGAGTGTGTTGAGTGGCTTAATCAACGAATGAGTGAGTGAGTGAGTGAGTGAGTGTTTGAGTGAATGAGTGTATGAGTGAGTGAGTGAGTGTATGAGTGAGTGAGTGAGTGAGTAAATTAAAAAGAGCATGAATGAGTGAAAGAATGAAAGAAAGAATTATGGGTAGTGTGAGTGACAGAGAGAAAATGATAAAAACAAAATATATATATATATATATATATATATATATATATATATATATATATATATATATATAAACACACAAAAAAACAAGATAGAAGTACAACAGAGACACATAAACCAAACAGTATACCTTTCCAATCAATCTATCTATCTATCTATCTCTCCCGTAGCTGTCCTGAATCTAAAAGGCGGTGAGGCAGGACGCTTTCTGGCCGGGATGTGGCTTCTCATCTCTCTTATCATTGCTATAGTTTACCGTTCAAACCTCAAGGCCATGCTGATTGTCCCCAAGGTAAATAACGCACCTGTACTTGATTACCCTCGAGTTTATACTAGTGTTAGTGTTTAAGGAAGCGGAGAATCGATCCCTTAAGTACCATGACGCGTTTTCATATTCATTTTGCTTACTATTTGATGATTTTATACAGCTTCAGAAACTTATGAGGATTAAAGTAGTCAAAACTCTGGCCATTAATCTTCTGACCTCCATACACCCTTCCTAATGTCAGTCAAATCATCTAATCACACACAAAACTCATGGTAGAAATGCGTCCAAGTAAAGAAGGGTTAATCTTCTGACCTCCATAGACTTTTCCTAATATAAATAAAATCGTCTAATCGTACCCAAAACTCACGGTAAAAATGCATTCCAGTAGTGAGGGAGTTGATTTGAGGTGTTGTGCATCTAGTATTGTGGTGTTTATGTCTTTTGACTGTTTGTTATGAGAAAGAATGGAAATAATGGAGAGAGAAAGAGGAAAGGGAGAAAGGATACGAGTTTTTTGTCTTCTGTGATGTTAATTCTGACTGTTTGCTTCAATACTAATCATTTTTAGGCATCTTTACTTATTTACAGCCACGCACAATCTTTAAACTGGGTAGAAATTATAAAATCTATCTATTTATCTATCTATCCATCTATTTATCTATGTATCTATCAGTGTGTGTGTGTGTGTGTGTGTGTGTGTGTGTGTGTGTGTGTGTGTGTCGGCAGGTTCGCGTCCCCTTCGACACACTAGCAGAATTGGTGGACCAGACAGAGGTGCCCTGGACAATGGCTTTTGGCTCCATCGTGCAAAGCTTCTTCAGGGTAAGCTTAACATGTTCCTTGCTCCAACACCACCACCACCACCACCACCACCACCACCACTGCTACCATCACCACCATTACTACCATCACCTTTCTTCTTTTCTCTCTCGTCACAAATTTCTCTTTTCCTGAACTGATACAAAGAGGCAAAACTCCAAAAACTTACTAATAACCAGTTTCTATTTAATCCACGACCTTCCTACTACTACTACTACTACTACTACTACTTAGCCTGTCCTCTCTTACATAAAAAAAAAATAATTCTCGTCACAAATTTTTCTTTCCTGAACTGGCTGAAAAAAACGCAAAACTCCAAACAGTCACCAATAACCAGTCCTTCCTACTACCACCACCACCACCACCACCACCACCACCACTACTACTACTACTATCATCACCCTCCTCTCTAATCACAAATCTTTCCTGAACCGATAAAAGGAAGCAAAACTCCGCAGATCCTCATTAACTAGTTTCTAACCCACGACCTTCCTTGCCTACTTCTATGCTCCCAGTCTGCCTACAACGAAGCGCCCACCTCCACCATGGGCAGAGGGTGGAAGGGCCGCTCTACCCTCCTCCGTAGCGCTAAGGACATCATCCCTACTGTCATTGGTGGTACTGCTGGTAAGGGTATCAGGAAAATTGAGAAGAACGATGAGAGAAAAGGGATGTTGTTTTCCTTCATGTTAATTCTGAGTGTTGTTGTTTTCTCTCAGTTAATTCTGCTCCGAGTTGTGATGATTTTGATGTTTTGTTTTGTTTTTTCTCGCTCTTTCTTAAATTAGTTATTCGTTTCTAAAGTAAATAGTCTTTCAAATAGCTGGGCTGAAAATAGTTGTACAATTTTTCTTTTATGTTGTTTTGTTTGGCTTAGATTAAATAATTGAGGGTGATAAGATCTCTCTCTCTCTCTCTCTCTCTCTCTCTCTCTCTCTCTCTCTCTCTCTCTCTTTCCAGGCCTCTACACCAGACACTCATCCACGTATTTGATGGGAAAAGACTTCTCTGAGGTAAGTCAATCCTGCTTTTAGTGCTGAAAAATATTACGTATTGAACTAAAAAGGTTAAAATCGGTCTCTCTCTCTCTCTCTCTCTCTCTCTCTCTCTCTCTCTCTCTCTCTCTCTCTCTCTCTCTCTCTCTCTCTGCACCGGTATTCTCAAACGCTTTGCTCTTTTAAGACGACTATTTATGGAGCCTCTAGTTGAAGATACTCGTGTTTTTAAGGGCATTTCTATGACTCTGGTGATGGATTAGCAAGATTACTAGTTGATCATAAGGAGAAGTCGTCTTGAAAACCCTACTAATCGCCTTTTGGGACTTGGAAAATTGTCACTGTGAAAGAGAGAGATATTCATGTTTTTAAGGGTGTTTTCATATTTCTGGTGATAGATTGGCAAGATTACTAGTTGATCATAAGGAGAAGTCGTCTTGAAAACCCTACTAATCGCCTTTTGGGACTTGGAAAATTGTCGCTGTGAGAGAGAGATATTCATGTTTTTAAGGGTGTTTTCATATTTCTGGTGATAGATTGGCAAGATTACTAGTTGATCATAAGGAGAAACTGCCTTGAACACCCGGTTAATCGTCTTTGGGGACTTGAAAAATTGTCGTGGTGAGAGAACAAAGCTTTTCTAAATATGGCCGTCTCTCTCTCTCTCTCTCTCTCTCTCTCTCTCTCTCTCTCTCTCTCTCTCTCTCTCTCAGAACGGGTACTGTCGGCTGGCACTGACACGCGGAGGCTACATGGCAGTACAACACAGCATGGGCTTCCCTCTCGGCTCGCCCCTCAAACCTGTCCTAGATAATTTGTGAGTAGAGGCTTCAATCAGGACACGTAATGAAGCTTGTGGATACTGAAGCTTAGGATAGGATTCTGAAGCTTGGGGAAAGATATTAAAGCTTGGGAAGGATATTAAAGCTAGGGATAGGATATTGAAGCGTGTAGTAGTATATTGAAGCTTGAAATAGAATAATGAAGCTTAGGATAGGATAGAAAAGCTTTGGGCACGATACTGAAGCTTGGGGTAGGATATTGAAGCTTGGGATAGGATATTGAAGCTTGGGGTAAAATACTGAAGCTTGGGATAAGATACTGAAGCTTGGGAAGGATACTGAAGCTTGAGGAAAGATACTGAAGCTCTCTCTCTCTCTCTCTCTCTCTCTCTCTCTCTCTCTCTCTCTCTCTCTCAGGGTCTACCGCATGATGGAGTTTGGTTTGGTGGAGAAATTTATCGCAAAGGAGATGGCCAACACTTCCTACTGCCTCATGCCACCGGGGAGGGAAGGAACCACTGAACTGAGACCCTTAGCTCTGGGGGACTTCCTCGGGGTCCTGACTCTCTACGGGGCAGGTACTGATAAAGGGGCAGTGTGTTGAGAAGGGTATGATATGCAGTACTGTCTTTAATCCCTTCAGTATACCACGATGTTTTTATATTCATTCTGCTTTTTGGTGATTTTATACAGCTTCAGATACTTATGTGGGGGTTAAAATAGTAAAGACTCTAGTTATTAACCTCTTCAATGCTAGGACACATTTTTTACTTTCAGATTTGTGTACGGTTAGACCATTTCATTGACGCTAGGAAAGGTCAATGGAGGGCATAAGATTAATAGCCACGGTCTTCACTATTTCAATCCCCAACATAAACTTCTGAAGTTGTATAAAATCACTAAGTAGTAAGCAGAATGAATATGGAAACGCACCATGGTACTGAAGGGGTTAGAATAGTAAAGACTCTGGCTATTAATCCTCTGACCTCCACAGACCTTTCCTAATGTCAATAAAATGGTCTAATCGTACACTAATCTCAAAGTAAAAATGTCACAGCACTGAAGGAGTTAAACTAGTAAGAATATTCAGGGAAGGTACAGAAATAGATAAACAGAGCACGAAACACGAATATATAATACGAATTACCACACAATACAAGGATGCACCAAATATGTGACACAAAACACGGGACACACTGCTGGTCTTGATATCTTGAGTAATAATTGAGTTACCACTGAAATATCTCTGGTTTTCTTCCTTTTTCCAGCGGTGACTTGTCTATTTAGTCTGCTTGTGCTGAATTCCTTGGATTTTGATAATTTTTAGTTAATGATGATGATGATGATGATGATGATGGTGATGATGATGATGGTGATGGTGATGATGGTGATGACGCACAGGTGTGGTTGGAAGCATGGGAATATTTGTAGCTGAGGTGATGCGGCGCTGACAGCACCACCACCACCACCACCACCACCACCAGGAAGGATTTGAAGGACCGATGTACTGCACCAAGCACCACTACCACCACCACCACCACCAACAACAACAACAGCGTCAGCAGCAGTACGCCCCTAGTCAGCGCAGAGCGGGCGTCAGTGCGAGGCGTCAGCGTGGCCAGAGATGAATGGGGGCGGCAGTGGTGGTGCAATCTGTCACGGGCGTGAATCACCACGACACGAGGCGCCCACCCCAACCCAGCCTCCCAGCCACCCCCGCCTCCCCCGCTGCCCTAGTGCTGCCTGCACCCTTCTGTGTCCCGGCCAGTGTCAATAATACTGCCCTCCATCACCAACACTCACTATTATTTTCCTTCCTTATCCATCACCAAGGGCAAACTTCGCCGCGCTCACCGCCTCACACCGGAAAGGTCTGCCACTCCACACCTCCACACCACCCCCTGCTGCCACTCCACCCCATCCCATCCCATCCCATCCCATCCTGCCACTCCATCCCATCATCTCCTCAGTCACATATCATCATATATATATATATATATATATATATATATATATATATATATATATATATATATATATATATGAAGTGATACAAGTGGCGATGAGTGTACAGGTGACACAGGTAAGACAGGTGCCGCGCGAAGGGCAGAACGCACACACACACAGGCACACACGCAGCAGCAGCAGCAGCATCACCGGGGTTTATGGCGTGCTGACACACGCGGCATTCCGCTCACCAGGTAATTAGGCATCCAGCAATTCTTCAGATTTTCAAGGAGATTCTCCCGAGTTTCCCGGGCGGCGGTGCGCGGAGGCAGCAGCCCTGCCGCCCTGCCGCCCTGCCAGCCCGCCAGCCCTGGCCGGCAACTCTCGCCTGCCGTCGTCTGCTGCCGCCGCCACGCAACATGTCGCCCGTCGCCGCCTCAGTACCGCACACGCTCCGCGCAGGGAGAGACACGCCGCGCCGCGCCCTGCGCCTAGTGCCACCAAATACCGTGCTGTGCTGTGCTTGAGGGCGTGCTGCTCGCCACCACCCGTCCTGCTCCCGCGACCCGCCACACGCCAGGGCCCAGCGCCGCGCCGCGCCACCGCCCTCACCACTTGTGCTACAAAACACACAATTGGCAAAATATTCCCCCAGTAGGACAAGTGCCAGTCTTCCCTTAAAGGTAGGTGGTGTGTAATGTATTTTGTGTGTGCGTGTGTGTGTGTCACTCGCGGGGGGGGGTCGTGGGACGGGGGGCGCCTCTTGGCAGGGCAGGTTGGGCTGTGCAGGCTTACACAAATGCTATTTATTTCTACTTGGCAAAAATAACCTGAACAATCATCCTGAACCCAACACAACACACAGACGTAAGAGTCCTGCACACTGCTGCTGCTGCTGCTGCTGCTGCTCCGACAATCAAGTAAAAAATAAAATGTGGTGTGTGAATACAAGCATTCCTCTCTAGGCTGCTGCTGCTGCTGCTGCTGCTGCTGCTGCTGCTGCCTTCGCTGCGAACAGTGTCACTTGTTACTGACCCAGTGCCGCGATGCCTACACCCACTCACCCACCCACCCACCGACACACCCACCCAACCTACCCATCCACCCACCAAGACACACACACACACACAGACACGAACACACAGCAAAGAGGTCAGGTCGGTACCCTCTCTGGCTCTGCACACACACACACACACACACACACACACACACACACACACACACACGCCCCTCACCAATCGATCCTGTAGTCACGTGATCACAAAACCTTCGCCAGACCACGCTGTCGGCCGAGATGTTGTTGTCACACACACACACACACACACACACATAGAGCCTGTAAGTGTGTGTGTGTGTGTGTGTGTGTGTGTGTGTGTGTGTGTGTGTGTGTGCTACTTACGTTGGTGTTTTTGCGTGTCAATTAACATGTAAGTCGTGTGTTCTTTATCTTCCGTCTGAATATATGAATGAATGAGTCTCTGTGTCTGTCTGTCTGTGTGTCTGTCTGTCTGTGTGTCCACCTGTCTATATCACCACCTGTGTACCTCAATCTCTGCTTTCATACATTAGTCACCATCTCTCTGTCAATCTGTCTTGTGGCTAGTCCCTCTCTCTCTGTCTCTTACCTGTTTTCACCCCGGCCTGACCTACCTAGCTGAGATTAATTAACACCACAACAGGTAAACATCTCATTGGCTACCTCTCCTTTGAAGGTGAAAGCCAGGAAACACTAAGGACTTGTTCTCATTCTCAGTAATATTCCAACACTATTATCATTCTTTTGTCTATTTTTTCCCTTTTTTTGTCGCCCTGCCAGTCAAGCCAACTTTCAAGACGGGTTAGACTGGCCAGGTGAGGTAGTGACTGTATATCTCACTGGCTGAATGACTGACTGACTGGCTAACACACAGGCTATAGACACTGATCTCCATTGACTGACTGGCTGACTAACATAGACTAACTGATTGATACAAGCTTTATACTTGGCACTTATCTCTTCTGATTGACTGATGGAGTGACTGGTGGTGGTGGTGGTGGTGGTGGTGGTTTACGTCATCAACTGTAGCTACTTCAACCACTGCACCTTTAAGAGATTCATGACAGAATGGGGGAAGGAAAAGACTATCTATCTTCCCTATCTCGTCACTCCATCATCCGTCTGTGTGTGTGTGTGTGTGTGTGTGTGTGTGTGTGTGTGTGTGTGTGTGTGTGTGTGTGTGTGTGTGTGTGTGGTGGTAACAAGCCATGTCTTTCAAACTGTAGCATTAAATTGAAAAATCTCCCCATTACTTTGGAAATTATACCTGAACGAGTGAAAAATGGAGCACTTTAAAGAGAGAGAGAGAGAGAGAGAGAGAGAGAGAGAGAGAGAGAGAGAGAGAGAGAGTGAGTGATACAGTTCGGATAGATTTCAAATATTTACTGGACACACAAATGGCTGACTTTCCCTTCCCTTCGTTATTGTAAAGGCAATTCCTCTCTTCCCTTTACAATCCTAAAGGTCAAATCTCCTTCAGCTTTGCAATTCTACAGGTAATTTCTATAGGTAAACCTTTCCCTTCGTCATTTTAACCGCTTCAGTACCGGAAGGCATTTTTACCATTAGTTTGAGTAGGATTAGACCATTTTATTGACATTAGGAAGGGTCTATGGAGGTCAGAAGATTAATTGGCCACAGATTTCACTATTTTAATACCCCACATAAGTTTCTGAAGCTGTATAAAGTCATCAAATAGTAAGGAGAATGAATATGGAGACTCATCATAGCACTGAAGGGGTTAAAGGTAATCTCTCTCTTCACTTTACACTTCGATAGGTGAAATCTCCTTTAAGCTTTGCAATTCTACAGGTAAACTCTACAGGTAAACCTTTAATACAGTCGAGGTAGTCTAAATAAAGAAATAACAGATAAATAAAGTAAAAAATGAACAGTGCCACAAAATTATGACAGGTGCCACAATAAGTAAAAAAATGAAGTGCCTTAAAAACACCACAATAACAACCACCACGAATAAAGAAGCCATAAATTCACCGCCACAATCAGTGCCACAAATACACCACCACATTGTCCGTGCTCACCGTCCTTAGCGCCACGTACAAAAAAGGACACACTGTACTTTGTGTCCTTCAACGTACACGGAAGCACAGAGAATAAAACTCGTGTGAAACTGGTACAAAACTCGACTTTCCTGCAACTATACATGCGATTTCGTGTCACTGCTCCTCCTCCTCCTCCTCCTCCTCCTCGTCCTCCTCCTCCTCCTCCTCCACTTTCCCTACGATATTTTCACTTCTACTTTCCCTTTTCCTCAACCCCATCAGTACTGGGACACATTTTTACCTTGAGATTTGTGTACAATTAGACCATTTTATTGACATTAGGAAGGGTCTATGGAGGTCAGGATATTAATGGCCACAGTCTTCACTATTTTAATCCCTTCAGTACTGGGACACATTTTTTACCTTGAGATTTGTGTACGATTAGACCATTTTATTGACATTAGGAAGGGTTTATGGAGGTCAGGATATTAATGGCCACAGTCTTCACTATTTCAATCCCTTCAATACTAGGACACATTTTTACACTGATATTTGTGTACGATTAGACCATTTTATTGACATTAGAAAGGCTCTGTGGAGGTCAGAAGATAAATGGCAACAGTCTTCACTATTTCAACCCCCCACATAAGTTTCTGAAGCTGTACAAGATCACCAACGAGTAAGCAGAATGGATATGGAGACGCTTCATGGTACTGGAGGGGTCAAGCTTGGAAAGACTAAAGGGAGAAAAAATTGTGAAGCTGGAAGGAATTATAAGGCGCACACGTGGGAGTTCCAGGGAAGGGATAGGGGGTTAGGGAGGACATGATGGGAAGAGAAGGGACTAGATGGGGCAAAGAGAGAGACTTAACCATTCTTATTGATCTTCCAGGGACATTCACCCCAAAGATCGATCCCTGAGTGTCTTAGGGTTAGGGGAGCAAGAGAGAGAGAGAGAGAGAGAGAGAGAGAGAGAGAGAGAGAGAGAGAGAGAGAGAGAGAGAGAGAGAGAGAGAGAGGTATTGTTTTATCTCTGAAATATCACTGATTTAGATATAAAGAAGGAGAACATTATCTCTCTCTCTCTCTCTCTCTCTCTCTCTCTCTCTCTCTCTCAACAGCTCCTATTAACCAGAGCAGAACATTCTACTCAACACTGTATTTACATTCTTTGCAACACTGCATTCAACTCTCTCTCTCTCTCTCTCTCTCTCTCTCTCTCTCTCTCTCTCTCTCTCTCTCTCTGTTTAAAGATGGTAAGCCTCTTTTATTTTCTTTTGTTTTTAATCTTCTCTCTCTCTCTCTCTCTCTCTCTCTCTCTCTCTCTCTCTCTCTCTCTCTCTCTCTCTCTCTTATCTTTCTTACATCTTTATTGTCTCCCCACGTCCTGTTTTCTCTCCACCTTCTATCTCCCTCTCTTCATCTCCCCTTTCTCCTCCTCCCTTTATTTATCACTTTTACTCTCTCTCTCTCTCTCTCTCTCTCTCTCTCTCTCTCTCTCTCTCTCTCTCTCTCTCTCTCTCTCTCTCTCTCTCTCTCTGTCCATTTATCATTCTCTCCCAGGCGTAACTTTCGCTCTCTCTGATGTAATGGTGTGCCAGAGAGAGAGAGAGAGAGAGAGAGAGAGAGGAAACAGATAGACGCACAGACAGACAGACGGACGGACACATGAATGCCTCTATACTGAAAGGCAAAACACACACACACACACACACACACACACACACACACACACACACACACACACACACACACGCTATTTAACATTACAATTCACTCAAAGGTAATTTAAACATACAATGAATGAAGCCAGGATCGTTTGCTATTACTATTCATGTTATTTACTATTCATACTACTGCTATTCAAAGGCTGATACGTAGTGACTAGCTTGTATACCTCAATTTATTATTACCTGTAACTTGTAATTGGTTTGGTTAGGTTAGGTTAGCAGTATGGCGGTTTATTTAAGTGAGTTTTAGTGTATCTTGGTTCAATTTAGTAGTTTTATTTAAGTTAGTTTAGGTTAGGTTGGGTTGGGTTGGGTTGGGTTGGATTGGGTTGGGTTAAGTTAGGTTAGGTTAGGTTAAGTTGAGTATGGCGGTTTATTTGAGTGAGTTTTAGTGTATCTTGGTTCAATTTAGTAGTTTTAGTTTAGCTTAAAGGAGAGTATGTTGTGTTGGGTTACGTTATATTACTTGAAGGGGATATTATCATGAGAACTAATTTGAGCTTACAATTACGTCGAGAAAATTGTTTGTGGTGATGTGAGAGAAAGAGGAGGAGGAGGAGGAGGAGGAGGAGGAGGAGGAGGAGAAAAGATGGAGGAGGAGAGTGCAAGAGACTTAATAAGGAAATGTTTAAGATTGGGTTTTCCTGTTCTGAGGTATGCATAAAGAGAGAGAGAGAGAGAGAGAGAGAGAGAGAGAGAGAGAGAGAGAGAGAGAGAGAGAAACATAACAAACACATCAATTATATACCAAAACAATACCAAACACACACACACACACACACAAAAGTTCAAAACCCTTCCTTGGAAACCCCAGCACGTCAAAGGTCAAAGGTCACAAGGTTGCTAATGAGTTTCCCTTCTTGTGACCTTGACAAGGGAAATACCACGAGCTTCTAAAACAGAGACACAGCGAGGGTTTCCTAAGCTGGGGATGCGTGGCAGAGGTAGCGAGTAAGCACAGCGGCCTTTCTTTCTTAAGGGATTGTGTTGCTGAGCTTACGTCACGCTGGTGGTGGTAGCAGTGGTGGTGGTGGTGGTGGTGGTGGTGGGGAGTATTTCCTGTCCTGTCTGGTATTACGCTGGCTTTTGGTGTTGCGTGGTGCTGGCTATTGTTAACCCGTGACTGGTTTTCCCTGGTGTTGACAAGTGAGTGGTGTTGATTTGGTGTTCTTCCTACCTGATGTTTTGATTTATTTTTTGTTTTTGTTTTTCAGTACAAGTTTAAGTAGCTTGTGTCTGTTTTGGCAAGATACAAATGCTTTCCTGTTTTCTCTCTCTTTTCCGTCTTTCCCTCGTCATGTCGTATGCTTGGTGTGTTTTTCCCTGCTTTCTCTTTCCCACAATGTGTTCTGCAGGTGGTGTGCTTCCTTCAGTAACGCAACTTCTTATTCAGTATTTTTGTCTTCACTTCCTACATTATTTTTTCTGGATTCTTACGTGCCAATCGTAATCCTTTCAGTACTGAGACGCATTTTCACCTTGAGTTTTGGATATGATTAGGCAGTTTTATTTACATTAGGAAAGGTGTATGGAGGTCAGAAGATTAATGGCCAGAGTCTTCACTATTTTAATACCCACATAAGTTTCTGTGCATGAAATCGTTAAATCGTAAGCAGAATAGATGGTACTGAAGAAGTCTATAACATGGCTCTCAGCTTCTCAATTTTCCTCTTTATCTTTTCGTGGCGTTAGTTAGAAGGCTCAGATATTCCTTTCCTTCCCAGAACTTCCCTCCTGTGTGTGTGTGTGTGTGTGTGTGTGTGTGTGTGTGTGTGTGTGTGTGTGTGTGTGTGTTTGGTATACCTTAGCAGGCCTTTTCCTCGAACCTGCCTCGCCTGTCTCACCTTGTCTATCTTGCCTAAGAGGATATTTTTACATCCTTTCCCCTTTTCCTTGAAGCTTCTGTTCCTTGTAGTCTGTGTAAGTGAGTGATTAATATGTGTGTGTGTCTGTGTCTGTGTGTGTGAGTGTATGTGTGTGTGTGTGCGTGTGTGTGACCAGGTGCACTAATTCATGGTTTATTTATAGGTTCCCACAGGTGTTCCTCTTTGACTCCTATTAATTTGTACAGGTGCGCCACTCTCTTATTCAGTTTTGAGTGCCAGAAGGTGACCTGTTGATATCTACAAGTGTTTCTGCGTAATTTTCATGATGATGCCTAAAAGGACCTCTGGACTTTAAACCTTCGACTTATGACCGATACTTCTCAATGCACATCAGCAAACCACGACCATTTAAAGCGTATACTAATGACATACTTCCCAATTTACGTCAGCAATTCAAGGAGGCTATGTAAAGAGTATACTAATGACTGATGCTTCTCAATTTACGTCACCAAACCTCGACTATTATGGAGCAGGAAACATAACACAAAAATAAGTATTCTGTCACTCCCTTTATCAGTCTCCAAATGCTTACAACAGATTGATTTATTGACCTTTATCGGAGAACAAGGCAGTCAATAACAAGAAGAAAACCTGTAGTAGTAGTTGGAGGAGGAAGAGGAGGAAGAGAAGGAAGAGGAAGAGGAGGAGGAGGAGGAGGAAGAAGAGGACGAAGAGGAGAACAATAGTATAGGTAGTCCTCGTTATCGTAAGAATAATAGCAATTGTTGTTTATCTTCATTTCCTCCCTTTTACAAATATTCACCACTTTTTACCATTCATAATCCTCCTCCTCTCCTCCTCCTCCTCCTCCTCTCCTTCTCATCTTAGCACTCGTCATTAGAAATAATTACCATCATACACGACCTTGGCGCCAAAAGAAGTATTGTTTACACTGCCAGCGACCTTGAGAGTGAAGCAACAAGTCTTGGGGAGGCTGAGACCGAGTTGAGAATGATGGGAACTACGCGTGAGGGGACGGAGGGATGGGGAACGTGTGGTAGTAAAGAGAGGAGTGAAGGTAGTCTCTGTGTGTGTGTTTGTGCGTGTGTATATGATCCGTATTTAGAAACACTTTGGTCTCTCACCACGACTATTTTCCAGGGCCACAGAGATGACTAGTCGGGTTTTCAAGAGTGTTTCTGCAGTTAATAATGTAGAAATCTTGTCATTCTGCTTCTAAAACTGTAAAAACACCTTTAAAAACTCGTGTAAACTTAAATAAATCTTTTCTAATTAGTGGAGGTGAAGCATAAAAGGGATGACTAGTGTTTCTGTAGTTAATAATGTAGAAATCTTGTCATTCTGCCTCTAAAACCGTAAAAACACCTTAAAAAACTCGTTTAAATTTAGATAAAGCCTTTTGAAATAGTGGAAGTGAAGAATAGAAGTGTTTGGCAATATGAATGCGTTGGGGGGACGAAAGGAAATATGAGAAATACTGAAGGCTTGAAGTAATGTAGGAAAAGTATTAAGGGTTTAGAAGGAAATAGTGAGGGTTTGTGAAGAAATATAGAAGAATTGAGAGGAAAACATTAATTCCTTGAGTGTGTAACGATAAATAAAGTCACAAGTAATAATTTAGACGATGACTGTGATGAAAAAGAGCAACAAAGATAACAGGAAGAAAAATTGACAGTTTGTGAAGAAATGCAGAAGAATTGAAAGGAAAACACTAATGCCTTGAGTGTGTAGAGAAAAATAAGGACTCCCAAGTAAGAAGAATTATTTAAACGATGACGATGGTGAAAAGAACAACAATAATGACAACAGGGAGGAAAAATTGACAGTTTGTGAAGAAATATAGAAGAATTGAAGGGAAAACATTAATGCCTTGAGTGTGTAGAGAGATATCAGGAGTCACAAGTAAGAGAAATTATTCAAACGATGACGATGGTGAAAAAGAACAACAACAGTGACAACAGGAAGGAAAAATTGACAGTTTGTGAAGAAATGCAGAAGAATTGAAGGGAAAACACTAATGCTTTCAGTGTGTAGAGAAAATAAGGACTTACACGTTAGAAGAATTATGAAGATGATGATGAAAAATAACAATGACAATAACAAGAATAAATCAACAAAGATTCCTGACAAAACAAGAATAAATAAAGAAAAATAAGGAAAATTAGAAAAAAAAACAAAATGCCACCACATCGATCAATAACAAGCAAATATAACACCACAACTAGGTCACCACCACCACCACCACCACCCGTAAGGTCACTAACACCACACTGTCATCACCAAACCAAGACCAGAATTGCAAAATAAAATATGTAGTTAAATATGACATAATAAAAGATAATAACACCACCACCACCACCACCACCACCAGCACCACCATCACCACCATCACCACCAGCACCAAGCATCAATAAATCATAGGGAAAGTATATACAACACCACTACTATGTCACCACCACTACCACCACCACCACCACCACCACCACCACCACCACTAAAACCCGTTCTTTCACTTACCTACAGCCTTGAAAACTTGTGAAATGAGTCCCTACCTCTCTCTCTCTCTCTCTCTCTCTCTCTCTCTCTCTCTCTCTCTCTCTCTCTCTCTCTCTCTCTCTCTCTCTCTAGTACCTGAAGGAGACACAGAGGGAGGAAGTGAGATGAGGAACCAAATGTATTCTATTGTGCCTTTAGAGAGAGAGAGAGAGAGAGAGAGAGAGAGAGAGAGAGAGAGAGAGAGAGAGAGAGAGAGAGAGAGACGCTATTCCACATCTTTCACCTTCTTATCTTTCTTTTCCATCCATTTCTCTCTCCTTACTCTTCCCTCCTCTTTCTTCTTCATCCTTTATATTTCCTGAGAGAGAGAGAGAGAGAGAGAGAGAGAGAGAGAGAGAGAGAGAGAGGTGCGAGGGTGGAGAGAGATTAGATCTTTGTGTGTGTGTGTGTGTGTGTGTGTGTGTGTGTGTGTGTGTGTGTGTGTGTGTGTGTGTGTGTCCTTATGCAACAATACAATAACATCGTTAGTTCCAAGGGATGCAGTTACATTATAGGTCAACTCTCTCTCTCTCTCTCTCTCTCTCTCTCTCTCTCTCTCTCTCTCTCTCTCTCTCTCTCGTGTGTACGCAGCAAGGCGGAATTAAACACATGGTTGCGGCTGACGACACACACACACACACACACACACACACACACACACACACACACACACACACACACACACACACACACACACACACACACACACACACCTGACGCACACACACACCCAAACATTACACACACACCTATGACTCACACACACACCATGACGTCACACACACACACACACACACACACACACACACACACACACACACACACACACACACACACACACACACTCCTATCCCAACCTCCCCACCCACCTATGCATTACCCCCTCTCTCTCTCTCTCTCTCTCTAGAGGTTGAACTGAATGATTGAGTAGAATGGAGAAGGTGGTGAAGGAAGTGGTGGTGGTGGTGGTGGTGGTGGTGGTGGTGGTGGTGGTGGTGGTGGTGATGGTGGTGAAGGAGGAGAAAGGAGGAAAAGAGAGGCATATAAAGTGATTCTTTCCTTCCTCCTTCTCTCCTCTTCCTCCTTCTCCTGTTTCTCCTTCCTCCTTTTCCTCCTCCTCTTCTTTCTCTTCTTCCCATTCACTTCTCTGCTCTGTTCACTTCTTGCTCTTCTTATCATTTTTTGCCCTCTCATCACTAAATTTATCACTCCTCCTCTCTTCCTCCTCCTCCTCCTCCTCCTCCTCCTCCTCCTCCTCCTCCTCCTCCTCCTCCTCCTCTCTGACCCTCATAACTCTCACTGTCCTTGCGCGAGTAAAAGTCGTACAAACAGCGCAGCGCAATTGAGGTCTGGCGATGTTGTGATGGCGGCCCAGCACTGCGTGAAGGAGCCTCTTGTGTGTTAGAACGCTGAGACACACAGACAGACAGAGAGATACACAGATAGATAGGTAGATAGATAGATAGATAGAAAGACAGATAGACAGATAGATAGATTGATAGATTGATAGATAGACGGACAGACAGACAGATAAATGGATAGACAGATAGACAGACAGATAGGCAGACAGATAGATAAATAGATGATGCTGGAATTACGAGAGATAAAAAGTCAGATAAGTAGATAGATTGTCTGATTGATTGATTGGAAAGACAGATAAACAGACAAACAGACAGACAGACAGATAAACAAACAGACACGAGGATAAGGTAACAGAGGAGCAGACAAGCACACACGCACGCACGCACACACGCACACACGCACAGGAAGACAGCTAGACACACAAAAAACATTAATAAGGAAAGACAAAAAGAAAGAAAAAAAACAAGACAGGAATAAGCAAGTGTGTGTTTACCTGGGCATACCTTTATTGGAAACTAAGGACACACACACACACACACACACACACACACACACACACAGAGAGAGAGAGAGAGAGAGAGAGACCGGTCAACCATCGCCTCCCAATTCAACAGGTGTACATATGAGACTTAATCTTTAGCACCTGGAAGTAAGAGAGTACAGGTGTCCTTGAATGGGTATATACAGGTAAAAACATCCAATTTTGCACCTGTGTACCTCAGATCTTAACCCTTCCAATACTGGGACACATTTTTACCTCGAGATTTGTGTACGATTAGACCATTTTATCAGTAAGGGTCTATGAAGGTCAGAAGATTAATAGCCACAGTTCTCACTATCTTAATTCTCCACATGAGTTTCTGAAGTTGTTTAGAATCACCAAATAGTAAGCAGAGTGAATATAGAAATGTGTCGTGGTACTCAAAGAGTTAATGCACACCTGAGTTTGTATATTCACACCTGTATTAACTCAACTCTACTTACTCCAGCCATACACCTGTTCTTTTTCCTTTTTTTCCTTCATTTTACCTTCTATATTGTGAATCTGTGTACTTTAAATCTTCAAACACAACTGGTCTCCCTCTTCACATCTGTTACCTTTCCCTCACCCCTGTCAATCTCAACAAATTACACCTCCACCTGTTTTTTATTCTGTTTTCCTCTTTTCTCTCCTTTTCCTTCATTCTAGAACCTAATTTTACACTTGCGTACCATTAATTCTTCAAACACACCTGGCATCACCCCTCACACCTGTTCTCTCTCCCCCTCACCCCTGCTAGTCATTAGATTACACCCCCTTTTTCATCCTTCACCCCATCCAATTTCATTCATTTCTCACCTGTTTACCTCAAATCTTTAAACACACCTGAATTTTGCTTCATCATTGCCAGTCACCCCATCACCCCTGCCAGTCACACCCCTGTTTTTTCCCCTCCCCTCTCCAGTCTCCCCTCCTCTCTCCCCTCTCCCCCCCTCAATCATAACCACATAAAATAACAGCTTCCGCCTTCCCTCCCCCCCCCGGGAACCCTGACCCCACAAACCGTCTCCACTTTCCTCCTCCTCCTCCTCCTCCTCTTCTCACTATTCTCTTCTTCCTCCTTTGTCTTCCTATAATGGCAAGATCCCTCAAGTTTCTCTCTCTCTCTCTCTCTCTCTCTCTCTCTCTCTCTCTCTCTCTCTCTCTCTCTCTCTCTCTCTCTCTCTCTCTCTCTCTCTCATCTACCCTCTTCTCTTGTTCTCTCCCTTCCTCTTATACTCTCACATTGTCTCCTTCACTCTCACTCTCTCTCTCTCTCTCTCTCTCTCTCTCTCTCTCTCTCTCTGTTTAGTGTATCAATTTTGCAGTTTACCTTTCAACATGGGGAATAGTGAAGGTGTAGCCAGCCGAGCATTACACCTTGGGATGCTGTTACTGTGTTTTAACCTTTTCAATGCGGTAACCTGTTTATCTCACTATTCCGGCAAGGATTTGAAATGTCAGGAGGAGGAACTTGTTGTGAAAAAGCATGGAAATTTACACACACACACACACACACACACACACACACACACACACACACACACACACACACACATACACACGAAGAGCAGCTCCTATACATTGGTGGCAGCGGTGGGATAAGCACACACACACACACACACACACACACACACACACACACACACACACACACACACACACACACAGAGAGAGAGAGAGAGAGAGAGAGAGAGAGAGATATCACTAAGCATCTTAAAAAGGGCCAGATGACGTGCCAGCCCTCAGGAGCTCCACGTGTCTCTCACAAATGACCCACGTCACGTACCTCTCCTTATCAAGTGTAGCATTGCAAACACCTCTCATACCCTCTCTCTCTCTCTCTCTCTCTCTCTCTCTCTCTCTCTCTCTCTCTCTCTCTCTCTCACCTTCCCCCAAGACGCGAGAATCAGTGCCAATGTCATCACCTCCCCAGTGCCTCGTTCTTATTTTCGTGCCACAGTGTCCAAATTTCTATCTCTTTCGTGCACTTGTGTTTATTTTTGCAGTGCCATTTTCTATTTCGTCTTACCGTAAAGTTAGTGTCAAAATATACCGTTTTCTTTCAGTTATTTTAGTGTTTTTCTTACTGCCAATGTCATAAACTTGAAAGTGTCAAAATATATCAGAGTTTTTGCTGCTTTTAGTGTTTTTCGGCAGTTTCAGTCCCTTTAGTGCCAAAACATCTTTCTCTTAAACTATTTCGTGCCAGTGTCTTCATTTCAGCAGTGTCACATCTCTAGCATCTCATTTAGTGCCAGTGCCATGTGTTTAAGGTGTCAAAATATTTATCTCTTTCTCTTCAAGACAATATCATGAATTTTCAAGTGACATAACATCTAAATTTAAAGGTTTCAGTGTCTATGTAAATATCAGCAGTGCCACATTTAGTTCCAGTGCCTTTATCAGTGTCAGTGTCATAACCTTAAGAGTGCCAAACGTCTCGATCCAAAGATATTCACTGATAACGTATTCCCCTCAGCAGTGCCACGAACCAATTTCAGTGCCAATGCCGTAACCTTCAAATGCCAAACACCTCCATGCCAACCGACCATTCAGCGCCGCGCCCTTATCATGTCAGTCACACATCATCTAGAGTGCCAATCTTAATCACAAACCATTACTGCCAGCGTCATAACCTGAACAGTGCCAAACGCTTTAGCACCAAGCCTTAACAGTGCAAATTAATCCAGGTAACCCCAAATACCAGTGCCAAGCAGATTCCTGGCACTGTGTTTCCTGCGTAGTGCCACACCTGAGAGAAGGTGAGTTAGGGGGCGCTATAAACAGAACTTACAAGTCTTACCGCTAGGGTATTTACAGGGCAGTGCGTGTGGCGCCGCTAATACCTGCTCCACTTCCTTCCCCCTCCGCCTCCGCCCTGCCTGCCCATGTTAGGGTACGTCTGCATGCCGTCCGCGCCCTCTCCACCTCCACGCCCCCCGCCATTCATTTCCCCTTACATGGTGGAGTGATTTTTTTAAGGGTTAACTTCGCGTCCACTTCCAAGTCATTATCGTTCTTCGCCCTTGTTTGGTCTGCTCGGGTCATGAAGGCCCGTGTGTTGTACTTCCTTGCTCTAATCCTTTGAATATCATGACGTGTTTCCATATTCATTCTGGTTACTATTTGGTGGTTTTATACAGCTTCAGAAACTTATGTAGGCTATTAAATGGTGAAGACTCTCGCCATTAATCTTCTGAACTCCATAGACCCTTCTTAATGTCAATAAAATGGTCTTATTATACACAAATCTCAAGGTAAAAATGTGTCTCAGTAATGAAGGGATTGAAATAGTGAAGACTGTGTTCATTAATCTTCTGAACCCCATAGACCCTCCCTAATGTCAATAAAATGGTCTAATCGTACACAAATCTCAAGGTAAAAATGTGTCCCAGTACCGAATAGGTTAATCGTGTTCTTTTCTTATATCATTATGTTGTAACGGTGTCTGTAAATTGCAGTTCACTTCCTGTCTCTTAAATTTTTCTTCTCTCTCTGGTGGGGATAACGAGAAGGCTTATTATGACTTACTTCCTGGCCTCTGTCTAGGTGTGTGTGTGTGTGTGTGTGTGTGTGTGTGTGTGTGTGTGTCGTACATTATTTGAGCCCGTTTTCTAAGAATGAAACCTGTATTCATTCTAAACATCATTTTCTGCCATGTCATAATTCTTAACTCGTTTTAGCAATGGTGGAAGTTACTAGAGCTTGTGTGTTGTATTTACTTTCTTTATTCGTGTTTTCTCGTCACTAGACACCTTTTTTTAAGTTTCCTAGTTCATTTTTAACACCTTTCAGTAGCATGATCCGTTTTCATATTAATTTTGCTTACTATTTGGTGATTTTGTACAGCTTCAGAAACTTATGTGAGGATTAGAATGGTAGAGACTCTAGCCATTGATCTTTTGACCTCCTTAGAGCCTTCCTAGTGCAAATAAACTCGTTTAATCATACCCAAAAATGAAGGTAAAAATGCGTCTCAATATCAAAGGGGTTAAATTCCCTGCTTTTTTCTCGCCTGGCCATCATTCACCTCCCTTTTTAAGATGTGTGATTCAAGAGAGCAGTGTTTTCTTCCTCGTGTTTCCTTATGTTACTTGAGTGTTGTTTTCGAAGGATATCTCATTTTTCAACATCACCACTTCACATTCACAGTTTTTTGTCTCGTCTGACCATCATTCACCTCCCTTTTTAAGATGTGTGATTCAAGAGAGCAGTGTTTTCTTCCTCGTGTTTCCATATGTTACTTGGGTGATGTTTTAGATGGGTATGTCACTTTTAACCCGTTCAGCATTGGAACACATTTTTACCAGGAGTTTGTGTATGATTAGACGACTTTATTTACATTAGGAAGACTCTATGGAGATCAGAAGATAAATAGCCAGAGTTTCGACTATTTTAATCCCAATATAAGATTTTGAAGCTGTGGAAAATCACCAAATAGTAACCAGAATGAATATGAAAACGCGTCCTGGTACTGAAGGGTTTAATATCGGCACTTCCCGTCCAATTCTTCCTTATTGGCTAAGTGTACCTATGATTCCACTTTCCTTCTCGCTATCCTTCACTTCGTTACTGCAGTACTCTTGAAGGGTACGTCAATTTCCATGAGTCACTTCCCGTCTACCGCTTGTCTTCCTTATGAATACTGGTGGGTAGGTGGGTAAGTACTGGGTGTCTGTATGTCTGTGTGCGTGTACTTCCCTTATTCTGATTGTTTCCTTGGGTACTTCCTGTGTGTGTGTGTGTGTTTGTGTGTGTCTGTTTTAAGGTTGCTCTTCGTTTTCGACCTCGTGTCCATCTCCCTTCTCGTCTTCCATTTCTGTCTGTGTGTCTGTTTTATGTACAGTACTTCCCCTATTCTTATTGTTTCCTTGTGTACTTCCTGTGGTAGTTTTTTTTTAAGGTTGTTCTTCGTTCTCGACCTTGTGTTCATCTCCTTTCTCGTCTTCCATTTCTGGGTTCACTTAATTTTGTCTGTACTTCCGTCATATATTTTTTTCTTTGGGTACTTCGTGAGGTATTTTCTGAAGGCTGTTCTTCCTCGACCTCGTATAATCACCTCGCATCTTTCAAGTATTTATTTCATTTAAGTCTAATTTGTGTCTAGTCTTCATGTGACCATCTGTATTATCCTTTCTGGTTGATTTGGTGCTAGTCTCTCTCTCTCTCTCTCTCTCTCTCTCTCTCTCTCTCTCTCTCTCTCTCTCTCTCTCTCTCTCTCTCTCTCTCTCTCTCTCTCATGTCTTTCTTTACTGCGGTGTTCCTTAGACTGCTCCTCTTATTTCCTTCACTTCGTTACTGCAGTACTCCTGAAGGGTACGTCAATTTCCATGAGTATCAAGAGTTAGTTCAATCATAGCCATTCACTTCCCCTTAACTTCCCTTTCTTCCCTTCCTCATACCCATTCAGTGCCTCCTTTATTTTTGTTACTACCTGTCCTTTCACTTACCTACCCTGCACTGACCCCCTCCCGCACAACTGGCCACGCACACCTGACCTTGGCCCAGCTCTGGCAACACTGACAGGAAGTGAAGCTGACCGTGGAGTGATGTTTCAGGTGTGACTACTGAGAGAACACCTGGTCATGCATACCTGTCTATCTGTCTGTCTGTATCATGTATCATTCTATTACTTCCTGTCTTCCTGTCTGTCTCTCTGTTTTTCTATTTACTTCACACCTGTTCCTGTTCACTTTTTCTAACCATCCCTGCTTCCTGTCTGTCTGTCTGTCTGTCTTATCATTCACACTTCTTTCCTATTTTCTACGTATTTCTATTCAACCACGTGGCTCAAGATTCATGTTCTCAAATAATCCTCTGCTTTACTTCCACTATTTCAAAAGGCTTTACTTAGATTTACACGAGTTTTTAAGGTGCTTTTACGGTTCTAGAGGTAGAGTGACAAGATTTCTATATTATTTACTGGAGAAACACTCTTGAAAACCCCGCTAATCGTCTCTGTGGACCTTGAAAACAATCGTGGTGAGAGAGCAAAATGTTTCTCGTCCCCATATCTTCTCTCACTATTATAGACTTTATTTAGATTTACTCGAGTTTTTAAGGTGTTTTTACGGTTCTAGAGGCAGAATGACAAGATTTATATATTAATGAATGGAGAAACACTCTTGAAAACCCCTGCTAATAATCTCTGTGGGCCTTGAAAATAGTCGCGGTGAGTAAAACGTTTCTCGTCCAAATGCCCTCTGTCACCTCCTGTCCACCTTCATCCCCTGCCAGCTTCCCTCCCTCCTCTACATACCTCAATGACATCGCATCTTCATCTCCTCTCCTCCATTGTGAGTCGTTCAAGTTGCATTGTTGTATTAAATCCCCGCTCTTGTTGAGGGATTTGTGTTGTTAAGAGTATTCGTTCCCTTTTGAGTGGTAGTGTGTGTTAGCTACTATTCATACACACACACACACACACACACACACACACACACACACACACACACACACACACACACACACACACACACACCTAAACATTCCACAGCTAACAAACCCGAGCACCTCCAAAGACGTTCACTTCCTCACACACACACACACACACACACACACACACACACACACACACACACACACACACACACACACACACACACACACACACACACACACAGTTGCTGGCGTCTGTGTGTTGACCCCTGACGAAAGAATAACATACGGTGCTTTGAGGAATGAGTCATGAAGCGACAAAGAAAGATATATACTAGTGTGTGTGTGTGTGTGTGTGTGTGTGTGTGTGTGTGTGTGTGTGTGTGTGTGTAACTATCGCTTTCTAAACAAGTAACTGTTACATACACAAACACTGCCAGAGAGAGAGAGAGAGAGAGAGAGAGAGACGGGAATCTAACACAAAACATCACGTGAGGTAACCAAAGACGGGCAGGTGTTATAGAAGTGACGTAAAACTCGCTCCCCGCCAACCCACCCACCCACCACCACCACCACCAGCACCGATGACGTCACCTCTAGGGAGCAGAATGGCGCAGTAGTAGAATGTTGTGAGCCAAGTGCCGCCTCACGAAACATAAATAAGAGGAAAGATTACTCAAGTGGGTGTGAATTAAGTGACGGTGGTGGTGGTGGTGGTGATGGTAGAGAATTAAAAGCAGCAGCAGACTTGTTATCCCTTACTAGATTTCTCCTCCCCCCCCCCTCTCTCTCTCTCTTTCACGACAATAATTCAAGTTTTTTATTTAATTTTTAGTGGTTCATAGTTATTTTACACAATCACAACAACTGGTAACCTATTTGTGTGTGTGTGTGTGTGTGTGTGTGTGTGTGTGTGTGTGTGTGTGTGTGTGTGTGTGTGTGTGTGTGAGTGAATCCATATGACCGTCTACTTCCGTGTGTACGTAAACTAGTGTCCAGGAAAGATGAATGTGTAATGAAGGGAGAAATTGAGGAACATTGGAGAAAGAAAGAAAAGAGAGGAGGAAAGAGAGGAGAGAAAAGAGAGAAGGAAAGAGACGAAGAGAGAGAAAAGAGAGAAGGAAGGAGAGAGAGAGAGAGAGAGAGAAAAGAGAGGAGAAAAGAGAGGAAAGAGGCAAAAGAGGAGAGAAAAGAGAGAAGACAGAGAAAATAGAGAAGGA